>NW_026931719.1:0-50109 GCF_032062105.1 Saccostrea cuccullata
GATGAAATAATGTTCTACTTGCGTCGATGCGTTGCCGTCTGTGTTCATCAAAAATATAATTATATTGTTCCCGATGAATGATGCCGTCTTGAAGTAAGTGATCACAAAGTGGAAAAACTTCCACAGTTTGTATAAACTGCGCACAATTTTTTGTCAAATGTGTTTGGAAGGAACCGGGTTCAAACCTAATGGGAGATGGTTGTTGTATGCTGACGTTCTCGAATGACCTTTGGACTTCCTCTATTTTGGCGCGATTTGTCTCTACTGCAATCATCAGTTCATCAAGAGAAGTTTGTCTTTCATAAAAGTGGGCTTTGGCGGTTTTCTCAATTTGAATTAACATCCGCTGTAAAGTTCTAAGTGAAGGTTGATCGGGCGATTCATCTTCGTGCTCAATAGGTAACCTTCCAGAACTTGATGAAGATTTTGTTTTAGAAACGGGTGTAATGTATCCGTCCTTTTCGTCATAAACCTCCTTGTCTGCTTTTGAAGATCCAAGAGAGAAAAAGTTCACATATTTTTCCACTTCATTCGTAGCCTCAGTTAAAGTCTGTTGAACTTCGACAGTAAATTTTCCCGTTTCCAACTCCTTATCAATGCCTTTTAAGGTTCTCAATAATTCGTTTACTGTAACTTTGGCATATGGCGGCGTGATACCCCTGACACTTTCCCTAGGATTTTCTATTGGCTCTGAGTCATGGGTACAGTACATAGTTTCTTTTGCCTCCAACCGGATGCGGAAAATTTCAAACCAGACATACACCGGTAAATCAACATTCATCTCAGAAGAAATCGCTTTTGTGAAGATACATCTATTATCCTTACGTACATGAAATGTCCCTTCTGGTGACAAGCATATATCAAATTCACCTATGCAAATCTCTCTCTCTAATTTCGTTACAATGTTCGGACAGAATTCCAAATTGTTGGACACATTTGCATCGCTGTTGGAGATACCTATTTTGATGTGATAAAGCCTTGGTTTTTCATTAGCGTTAATGTGCTCTGTTTTGACACGCACGGAATGACGCTTTTCCAGTCTGTGTTCTAGGACTGCGTAAGCGAGAGGAACTGGAAACAACAGAGATACCTTAAGTCTTTCGTTTTGTAAATCAATATTTCTGTCAACTTTTCTGTGGAATCGCAAAGCTGCCTTGGTGTCTTTATCTGAAAGTATCAATTTAAGCTTCTCTTAAATATTAAACACAATTATATGAAACACTGAACACAGGGTCTATGGGCAACAACGCTTACCTCAGTAACTTTGGTCATGCTGCTAACCAGATTATCTGCTTGTAATACTAGTACCTATATGGCCCCATTGCCTCCCCCCTCCCGGACAAGATTTAAACAAAATGTAGAATCTACACCACCCCAGAATGCTTTCATCTTAGTTTCAGCTTTAGCTTGTCAGGAATAGTGGTTCTGGAAAAGAAGCTTTATCAAGATTTTTCCTTTACATTTCAAAGTTAAACTTGGATTTCCTCTGTGGCCCCGCCCTACCCCTCACACGGGGTCTTGATTTGAACAATGTAGAATTTACACCACCCAGGATGTACATCCACATAATTATAATTTTAAGGCCCCATATGAAGGACCCGCAACTCCATAGTGGCGAGTGCTTGGCAAGGGAACAGCTAAAAATATTTCATATCGACTTGGATTAGTCATTTAGTAACGGCTGGGATTTTTAAGGAATTACTGTCTAGTTAGTAGAGTATGCCAAGGCATCAACGATATATGGAAACTTAGGATAATGTGCATAACGGGCGAAACCCGTTGTGCATAAATTATCCCAGGTTTCCATATATCGTTGATGTTCTTGGCATACCGGTATTCTACTTACTAGACAGCGATTCTTTAATATAATTCCATTTCATGGTGAAATGATATTATAAATCTATATTCTAAAAAGGTAGACTAATAGATTTAAATTACACAACGCCTGTCATGTCAATTTCAATCGTCCACGTCCATTGACGCATGAAATGTACATGCATGGGTTTGGTTGTTTACCTATTATTTCTGCTGTCATGTTCTCTCCAAATTTTAGGTAGAATACTATCCATACGTCAGCACCGGGCATCAAAGTCTTCTCTTGTGGAGCGGAATCTTTGTACTTCGTCTGAAACACAAACGCTCTTCTATCCTCTGTCTTTTTCACGATATCTACCCTGCAGTCTCGTTTGTGAAACCGAACGTCGGTAACCAAAATTATCTGATTGTTTCTGACAGCTTGTTGCATATCACTCAAGTGATCTGGATCAGTCTGCGTCAGCCCAATGCTTGCATGTCCACTTCCGTGAAAAATGGCCTCATACATCCGGTCGTCTCGGAGCGGAAAATCAGAAAAGGCATGGCCGAATGATTTTGTAAATTTCCATTGGGCTTTAACACAATTCAAGGAACCATCTCTCTCTAATGATATATTATCGCCATGGTTTTCTGAAAACTGGGGTATCAATGCCTGTAATTAAAGATAACCAAATAACTTTGAATTTACAAGCAATGGATGATGTATATAAAATCTTAAAAATACCAACCGAATCATAACGATCCCGACAAGGAGCTTTAACCTGGTTGTCTGAAGACTATAAAGTGCCCTCTATTTCACATGTAAGTTGTGCTTTATTGTTTTGAGTTGCGAATATCATCCTCTATGATTTTGAATTTCTAACCCTCGACCTCGCCCAGGAGGTGAAGTAACCTGACTTTAACCTTGGCATGTGACCCGTTAGACCAGGTCTCTGATATCCCTTTTTACTATGCTGACCTCCTAAAGGGATTTTCATTTAGGCATTTTCTTCACTTTATAAAACCCAAAGGGAAGGATGGGGCCAATATAGGGTATAAATTATTTACATTTTCGCTTGTTTCGATGATTATTTAAAGATATTTTCTTTGCTAGTTTAATGTCACTAGTTCAGAGTCTTAAAAGCAATAAATGAATTAAAAATAAAAAATATAATAGGATAAAAATAAATTACTTACATAGTAATCGGATTTGATCTCTGAAATTTTATGTTTTGTTCTTCGTTCTTCTTCAGAAGCAATGTTTTTTTCGTCTTTTTTCATACTGTCGCCTGTAAAACAAAACCTTCGAATAAACTAGATGTAAAATTTGAAAATCCCAGGTTTATCTTGAATTTGTTATTTTGCAATATAAGTATGACTACTTCAAAATTAAAAATGTACATTACCTCTTTGTAAAGTTTTTAACATATTCCCTGTCTTCAGTTCTAATACAAATTTTCCTTTAAACAACAATCCGTCTTCTGCGCTGAAAGCTTTGTAATTTATTTTTGCTTGGTGTCCTTCATCTGAGAGATAGTGCATAAATTAAAATGCTGTTTCAATAGTGTCAAAGAAGTTATTTATCTTTCGTTTTTTTAATATCTGAGTACGTGCCTTTTAGTTAATTGATAAATACATGTACTCATATCGGTTAACAAAAGTGGATTTTATTCAATCATGGTAGGTTTGCTGCATTCATGCTGCATTTACTCACTACATTAAGCAGGAGATTCCTATTTCAAATCTACTTAATTGCAAGCTTTTATTTATCCCACTTGTTATTTTATATATAAATATATATTAATGACATTTTTCAAGCTTACTCGGACTTGGCATTTGGATATTTCTTGACTGCAAAAGATTTTTGACTGCACTTTCTCCACAAGAACTTTCTAGAGCTAACAGAAAAATTCTAATCGCTTCGGCTCCTCTATGTAAAACCAATTTCAAAAACTGCAAAACTGCATCACTTTCACAGCTCTTGTGTATAAAGGCAATATCTTCTAAAGAGACGATTCCAGCACTAAGAAAAGGAGTTTGGATAGCACGAATGCTGGTAATATCCAGTAGGACTGATAAACTGTCAAAAATAGTCCCTTTGATTTGTTCAATATCTGAAAATTACAACATGTATGGATTTAACTAACACACAAGCACTCCTATTACTTGGTATGTATGGATTTCCAGATATGTTTGATAATGAAACCATCATAAAAAATAAAGTTTTACCATTAAAGTTTAATTCCTTTTCAAATTATGAATCTCAATATTTTGTTAAAACTGATAAAAGCTCTTGCATGCACATTTCTGCATTAAGAATAAAAACTAGAGCAATGAGCTTACTAAATGATACCCCCGGCCTCCCATATGAATATAATGGCAGTGTCCATGTTTTACTATGGGAAACCCAAAATATGTGTTGGATCAAAAAGTAAAATAAGTGCGCAATGGCAATATGTAACAAAGCGTAACTGACGGACATACAGCTAGAAAGACGGACGGACGTACCGATTACTATATACCCTCCCAGTTTTCAAGCGTGGGTATAAATATAGATGTCTGTTTGTGACATATGAAAACTATTCAATACATAAATACTTAATGATCATATAGTCGTAATACAAACATAACATTCTATGTTCGTTAATTTCATTTTTTTTTTTCAAAGAAATATTCCGTATATTTTACCAATATCTTGATATTTCGTTGTGTCTGGAAATAGCTGGTCATAAATGTATTTGTTTTTTTCTCTCAGTTTTTCTAAGACGATCTGAATTTTCTCCTCTGGTTGATTTTTGAGATATTCCAAGAATGCATTAACTTTTGTAGTTCTCAAATTTGGTTGGTTCATCTTCTCTAAAACGGGACCAAAAATGTCAGCAACTTTGTGGTCTTTTAGCAAGCATCGCGGCTCTAGCTCTTCCATAAGAAAACTGTGGCATCTTTCCAAACGCGACCTGTACGTTATTACAGACGTTTTCGCTGATTTTAAAACATCAGTGATTTGTTCTGGAATAAAAAGAATACAAAAAATCATAAATATTGCTTAACTCATTCCCGAAATAGTACTTTTAAACTTTATTACAGCACATCTGCAAAATGAAATAGAAATTTGACAGAACAAAAGGATATACTAATGCATCAGGCATAACATAACTGGTTTATTCATTATTGCTTTAATCACGTAAAATATACCTGTTTCGTCTTGTGCTTCGCTGATCTTAACTTCTATGGTATACTTTTCTCTGGTCAGAATTTTTCGAATATCCCTTGCTTTAAACAGATGTTTCAAAAACGTCGATATTCCTTCTTTTTCGATGAAATATTTTAATCTTTCTTTTGTGTAGGGTGACTCTGTTTGAAGAATAATTATAATAGATCCTAAGGATATTTTGTCGAAAGTTATATGTGTTTCTCCAGCAAACATTTCTTCAGACTTTGGAATTTCTTTTATCACTTTCTCAAGTATTCTTTCATTTCCATCATCACATGTGATAATCATTTTGATTTTTCTAACTTCCATTTCAGGGGCTTGAAAAGAAACAAATAAAATTGATACGACATAAATCTATAATTAGATGTGTGTACATGTATTTGGTTTAATAATGCATTTCTGTATTATTTAATTTCGCAATCAAAGACATTTGAGGTTAAAATAAACAGGCACTTTCTACTTCATGTTGTTATCATAAAAATCGCTGCATATTAGTATATTGCTCAATATCATTAATTATTTTTTAATTTTGTAATGTTTATTTATTGGTCAATGATTTTCATTTAGATATTATTTACCTAATGAAAAAAAATATACCTGTCATGGAACAATGCATCTCACCACCAGTAAAATCAACTTTGAGTTCTTCATCGTTTTCTGAAAATGAAAAACATTTATTGTGAAATCATATATTTTTGATGGTCCAAATTTTCGTGGTTTGGGGGGGGGGGGGGGGGGTATATTGGTCCGTGTGAATTTGATTTTGTGGTTGTAAAATTGTTTAGTAGTTGTATATGTGAAAAATTGCTTTTCGTGGTGGACAAAAATTCGTGCTCCATACCACAAAAATTAAACCCCCCACGAAAATTAGTGATTTCACAGTATGAGATGCAATTTTAAAAAAAATTGGTAATCAAATAGATAAGATCCATTTTTCAGCGTCTCTTTCTTCTAGAAAAAGTTACAAAGTATTTGATACCTGCTTGCTGAAAGTCGTTGTTGTCTATTTCTCTCAACAGATGATCAGCAAGATCTGTCAAATTATGCGATTTCAGAACTGTAAGCAGCTTTAGGTATGATTCTGGTAATGTTCTTTTGATTCGACTCAAAAGCAAAAGAGCTGCTTTTGATTTATTTATTTCAGCTGATATTTCGATATGATCATCAACTGAGAGAACATCCTCTGCCAGAAAATCGTCCACAATACAGTCACTTTCATTTGATATCCTCGTACGAATTTCACTCAGAAGTCCATCTTTATTGTGATTTAATATTCGCTCCAAATTTGCCGAATTTGTAACTTAAAGATAAAAGAAGAATCATTAATTTCAAATTAAGTATTTTTTTTATAGAATTTATTTATATGGAAATCAATATTTATCATAAATTTATCTTGCCTAACATGTATTTTCAATTTATAAAACTTTGACCAAAAAATGCCCATACCTTTTGCGACAGTTTGCGGATTTTCAATAAATGAAGCGTTCAGGCGTGGAAGGGATAAAAAACAATGAAAACATTCCTCATGGGGATCACTTCTAATCATTGTTGTTAATTCTTTCATATGTCTTGGATGCTCCAATAATTTTCGTAGAATGAAGTCGCACTTCATTGCTCGGGGTTTTCCAATGAGAGTTGAATTTTCATCTGTGTTCAAAATATTGTGTTCTACTAGATAATCTACTAAAATATCTGGTTCCATTTGATGTTTCAGAAATTTGAAATTTCTCTTAATATCATGATGATTCAATCTGGTTTCCAGATATCCATTTATCGGACTATGGTGGACAGTGTGGACTGTTGATTTCTTTTTTAGCATGGCTAAGTTGCTTTCTGTAAAAATAAAGCTCTCTTTTTAAGTAGGTCGAAATTTTGGTTTTAAAATATCAAACTCTTATATTTTCATTGGCGCAGTTGTCAGAGAATTTTAATCTGAATAACCATTAGGACCATTACCAGCTTAGTTTGGACATTTAGTAAGGCGTGGCATTCTCGATGTTACCTAATTAGCTTCTGAAATTTGTATTTTTCATGCAAGCTAGCTGTGGTATTTTTATTTCTTGAACTAAACAATAAGCAACCAAAATGTTTTTGACAAGAGTAATTTTTGTCAATCTATTCAAATTAAACGAGAGCTAATACGGTGTTTGTGAAGGAAAATCAATCAAAATAATGTCAAAATTATAGAAACTATCTTGATTCTACATGGATTTTTGTTTGTTAAAGTGTGCTATTCATGAACAGGATTTTCTTTGCCCTCATAATCGATTGATTGATTGTATATCCTTTAACCCACCACTCAAGAATTTTTCACTCATATGGAGACGTCACCGTTTGCCGGTGACTGTCAATCATTTATTTGAATCTCTTCACCATTTTACAACAGCGTACAGAGACTACAAAAACATATAGGTGATTTTATATACAACAATAGGTCTAGAAAGGCATGCGTGAGTAACAAACTAAACAAAAACAAAAAAAAATTGTAGGTTACTATAAATGTGAAGTATGGGAATTTAGGCCGGGGAGCATATTTTATTTATTTTCTTTACAAAGGAGCACAATTTTCTTAGAACGCAGTGTTTATTGTTGTTCATAATGTTTTTAAAACTAATTATATTCTGGAATTTTATGTGTTTTTCTGTTAAGCAAAGTTTTCTTTCTGTTTGTAGCGAGTTGCACTTTAAAATGTAATGAAACTCATCTGAGGAGATTCAAATTTAGAACTATACTCGGCACTCAGGGCCATTGAGCAGTGAGGGTTCATGGCAGCGCCTACTGTAACACGGGACCAACGTCCGAAAGACCCGTGACTTTCACTTCTAATGTCGAGCGTTTATCGAAGGAACGGTCACTACCTATGTATACGTCTTAGGTCTGACGCGGCGCCGCGAACGAGAATCGAACCTGGGCCTCCCGATCACGAAGCGTACGCTCTACCACTAGGCTACCGTGACAGGTCCCTCGTAATCGAAGATTCGGGGTTATATAGTTTGTGCCTTGTCCGTCTGTCTGTCTAGCTGTCTGTCTGTTTGTCTGCAAAAACTTTAACCATGTCCATACTTGAGTTGGAGAGTGACTTTCATATTTCAAAGACGTATTCCTTGACATTGACTTGGGGTTTGACACATTTTCAAACAAAAATACCAAACTTTTACTTTGTCTATACCTTTTCAACCTTTGGTGCTGGGACTTACATATTTCACATTTTTAGTTTTTGTTAAGAACGTCCATTGGATACCACCAATTGGATCTTTTGACTCTGGAGTTTGAAACACCATTAAAAACTAAGGCCTCTATTTGGGGGGTACCAACATTTGAGAAAGTTTAAACCTCGCTGTGTAGCCATACGGCGCATTAGTGTTTCACAAACACATCTTGTTTTTTTTTGTTGGATAGCCAGAAAATATATCCTATAAATCGGCAAAATAGTTTAATTAATGTCTAGTTTAAAATATAGTTAATAATACCTCTTCCTAAAATTATAATATGTATCTTTAGTAAGATAAAAAAAAATTGTGCAAATTCTTACCTTCAGATTAACTTCCTGTTACATGTATAAATGCTCAAATACTTGCACAACTGACTGACGCTTGCTCTTATTTGTTTATGGTTGAAATTCTTTGTAGATAAAATCCAGGCACCAATACAAAAATTAAATACCCACCAAAAAAACTTCTTAAAATCTGGAACGCAATTTCATGACTTTCATACCAATGATAATAATAGACTTTAAATAATTAACTGGTTTTTCCATAGCAAAGAAGACCGGGTTTATTCCAGTGCACATTTAGACTTTTAAACACCTTCATTTTTAAGGTTATTTATTTCTATTCTAATATTACACAAAACTGAATGATAAGAAGTCTAGACTATTTATACGTATACTAGTATATTTATTGCCCATGCATACGAAAGTGTACAGGTTCTCGATTTCTTTTTTTTTTCACGGTATATTTCAATATAAATATATAATTATTATATATTTACATCTAATCAATATTTTTTCCTTCATTTCTTACGAAGATCATAGCCATTAATCAGTGCATAATTGACACGAAGCAAGCCACGTGCACGTAAATAGGTTTCTTGATAAATGGATGTTCCACAAGTTATGCACACAATGACATAATTATTCATCTAAAATACAATATTTATCTTATTTAATTTAAGTTTACTTTGAACGCTTTTTTCATATAAATGTAAATATAAACAATAAAATGTCTTTCTTTGATTCTCTGTACGGGAATTAACGTCGCGGATATTGCACAAAAAAAATTATATACATTTTATATTTTAGTTACTTACATGTACCGAATGTTTCTAACCTGAGATTTACATTCACGGAAGCCAGTACAAGATTTTGAGCTCACCTGAGCCGAAGGCTCAAGTGAGCTTTTCTGATCACATTTTGTCCGTCGTCCGTCCGTCCGTCTAGCTGTCCGTCCGTCCGTCCGTCTGTAAACTTTTCACATTTTCGACTTCTTCTCAAGAACCACTGGGCCAATTTTAACCAAACTTGGTACAAAGCATCCTTGGGTAAGGGAGAGTTTAAATTGTTAAAATGAAGGGCCAAGTCCCCTTCCAAGGGGAGATAATCAAGAAAATACAAAAATAGGGTGGGGTCATTAAAAAATCTTCTTCTCAAGAACCACTGATCCTCAGGAAAGCTGAAACTTATGTGGAAGCATCCTTGTGTAGTGTAGATATTAAATTGTAAAAATCATAAAATCCGGGGGTAGGGCGGGGCTACAATAGGCAATCAAAGCTTTACATAGAAATATATAGAACAAATCTTTAAAAATCTTCTTCTCAAGAACCACTGAAACAGGAAAGCTGAAACCTTAATATGTGGAAGCATTCTTGGGTAGTGTAGATATTAAATTGTTAAAATCATGACCCTTGGGGGTAGGGCGGGGCCACAATAGGGAATCCAAGTTTTACATAGAAATATATAGAACGAATCTTTAAAAATCTTTCTTCTCAAGAACCACTGGGCCAGGAAAGCTGAACGTTATTTGGAAGCATCCTTGGGTAGTGTAGATTCTAAAGTATTAAAATCATGTAAGGTGAGGGGCTAGGAAGGGGGCACAATAGGTATAGAAAGAGGGGAAATTTGCTAAAAATCTGCTTCACCCAAGTTACTCAGGTGAGCGATGTGGCCCATGGGCCTCTTGTATTTTAAATATTGAAATATTAAAATAAAAGATAAAACAAACCATTTATTGACTCTGTCCTCGGGCAAAATGCGTTTTGTCGACCCTCAAACCAAACTGTCTAGTAACCCAGCGGCCTCAGGCAAACAGTTTGGTTCTTGGGTCCACAAAACGCATGTTGCCCTTAGTCAGTAAAAGTGTATTGTTATACCTTTCAAAATTTGTTCTTATGCAAATCTATACGTAAAAAGTCTTTTATTTGAAAAGCAATGTGCAGTCGTAAGTTCCAACATCGTACCAAATGAATGTTAAATTTCTAATGTTTTGCCGCGCGGGTATAAAAAAAATCGATGTTTAACCACGGAGTGAGATGTTGAACCCCTTACGTCACAGAATGGGTGGAGCTTAATCTCGTTTTTAAGCGCTAAGTGCGCATGCGCAAGCGCTTACTAGGTTGTCTTTAGATTCCATGATGATTTGCATGATCTTTTTATCAACGACCTCTACCGGCCATATATACGACTGCGTTCAGTGCCATAGTACGTGTAGCTAGTAAACTTACGCGTAGTTTATCGCTCGTCTACCTGTAAATTGTTAATTCTATTATAAATTACCATAAGTATGCATTTCATTTATAACTATTTTGTGAAAAAAACATGCCAAAATTGAATGTGTGAGATTTTACGTTTAGATAAAGAAAATTCCTTCATTTAGTATACCGGTAGATACAGCATGTCGCGTGATGCAAAGTGTAATCCAAGCAGGATTGCAGGATTTTAACCTTAGCATAAATATTCATAATACAAATTCTTTACGTGGCTGCTAGGCTAGCAAAATTTTTGTTCGAAATTCGTATCTGTAAATTCCACCTACCACTAAGATCTTAATTGAACGCGCCCATAACGCGCCCTCTATGAATAATGATATAATTATGTAAACAAATGGAGTTCTGTAATGCCTTTGCATGGACTCCTATTGTTGACCTAAATTATCTCCGTGGTGTAATATATATATGTGGTTCTTTTTAAAGGTGATTATATTTTTTAAAATAAATGTTGTATATTATCATAGACCTAAAACGAAGGGACTGCCGACTTATGACGTCACAATCACTATCTTCTTGCGCTTGCAGCGCCCTCACCGGGATGTATAGAAACAGACTTCCTGTAATAAAATCAATGTTGTCGCATCACGGATTTTTGCATTCTTTGAAGAAATAACAACAAATTAGAAAAATCAATCACTTGTCTAAGCTTTCTTTGACGAAATGATCTCGATTTACTACTTAGGAAGTTATAACTTTACGCTATGGAGTCGATGGAAACGTTTTAACTGCAGACATCAGCTGACTACGACGTGACATCTCTTGAATGCTGTCGATTATATTTTACGGTAGTACATGTTTATCTTCTTAATTATTTTACAAAATAAGGACACAATTTATCTACCAATATTTGAACAACGACCAATTTCAGATCTTCGCTGAATTAATATAAATAATAAATACATTGTGAAGTGCCGTTTACCATAAGTGCTTGAGGACGGGACCCCCCTCCCCCTTTTTCGATATAGACCCCTGGGCTTTTTTTCTCATAAATAATCCTTCATTGACTTATTTGTGATAAGATCTATACCAAAAATTAGAAAAATTATCGAAAGCAAATGTTCTTTAATCTACCCAACACTCTATATAAAAATCAACGAGAGTGGGGTAAAATTTTTATAGAAGGTTTTCTGAATTGATAGGATAGATTATATCACAAATGTGTCATCCATATATAATTTATGTGAAAAAGTCTAACAAGCCCTGGGGTCTGTATTTATGTGAAAAAGTCTAACAGGCCCGGGGGTCTATATTGGGGGAGGGGGGGGGTCCTGTCCTCAAGCACCTGTGCCGTTTACAGGTTTTAGATCAACAACTTAATAAATTGAGATTAGATGTTCCCGTGAATGATCTACATAATTATGTATTTTTAAAAAGTTGGATTAATGTAATATATGTAATCTTGTTAATTCAGGATTACAACATTGTCAGTGTTGAAAAGATTTTCTAAGAGATTTTTTTTTTCATTTTTCCCCACAGGTTTTGTTGATAGCCTGTCCGCTTCTCAAATGAGAATAGGGGTCTGCCTTGCACACCAAACTATATGGAAAATATTTTTAATTTAGAACATGGTCATGCCATGTACCACCTAGTATGATGAGCTTAATGTGAAAGAACAAAGACTGGTCACAAACCTGCACAGGATTAAATCAACAAAAGTGCCAAGTGATGTGTCCCATGTATGCACGGCTGAGTTGCACATGACTGGATTTCAATGATTTAATTATCATGTTTAGAACTCCAATTTTTCAACTATACTGTGTATATCAAGAATGTGAATATAATTAACTTTTGTATATCATAACTCAAAGACAAACTGCATCAATATAAATATTAAATAATTTAATGTGACTGTAATGAAATATTATTAAAATCATTGTAATATTTAATTTTAGACTTTTCCTTTTCTATAGTGAGCTTATATTGGTGAGCACTGTTTTAGATGCACATGTATGGCATATTTAATGTCTTTTTAAAATATTTATTTTCAATGTATCAATCACAACTACAAAAAGCAAAATCATAATCGCTGAGCATCATGTTTAATCTTATCAGCAGCTTTGAAAAACAAACACTAGTAATTAATTTTTTTATATATGCAAGATCTACTGTCACTATGATCAAACTGTCTGATCTTGAATCAACTGATTAATTAGAGCTTTTAATAACTTACTGTAGCTCAAAACACACAGCAGGGACGTAACAACCGAGGGGGCCTGCCCCCCCCCCCCACTTTTTTCCCCAACATTACCTTTACTATAGTAAATGTACATTGAAAGGATGGATGCCCCCCCCCCCACTTATTACCATAGTATAGTGATATGAAGGAAATGTAGGGGAAAAAATTGGAAGTGAGAGTAACTTGCCTTTGAAAAAGGTGGCCACTATCCCCCCCCCCCCCCCCTTCCCCCTCGAAATAAATAGGATTTTCGAGTTTGGGCAACTTTTAATTTTCGGTTTTTTTTTTTTTTTTGCTCGTCAGCTTTTTTCAGGTATGTTAGAAAAATTTTTCTCTGGTTGCCCCCCCCCCCCCCACTTTCAAAAACGATGCTACGTGCCTGCACAGGCACTTGTAAATATTATCCTTTTTTTTCTTTTTATGAAATTAAACTCCCTATACCTTGTTAAGTATGACTTTAGGGGAAAAAAATTTTTATATTAAAAGAATCATATTTAAATGGACACAACTTTACCCCTTTTAGCCCTATGGTAACTTTCAAACCCTAAAAAAGTTTGACAAGCTAAACTACGGAAAAAAAGGAAAAATGTGTCCATTTCGTACAAACTCGGGGGGGGGGGGGGGGGGGGGGGGGGGGTAGGATCGAAAATATTGCCAAAATTAAAAAAAAAAAAATGGGGTGGCTATAAACTTGCCAAAGAATACTCGTATTAGTACTCATTACTTGTGTTACTGTACCATAGTCATGAATAGGGGCCTGTTGCGATATCAGCGTTGTCAAACACTGCTATTAAGCATAAGATGTTTGCTCTTTAAAAATTTCACGTATTAATAGGCCTATCTGTTTCTTATATATGAACTTTTTTTTCATCGAGCAGCATCTTGAGCAACCTCGCATGCATTTTGACAGCTTCTCTGTGATCATGGTCATCATCTGTCATGTCAAACTGTATAGCTTTTTTACACATTAAAAACAAGATAAATACCTCAAAAGCTGCTCAAAGAACTCTTTAGTGTATTAGTAAAAAGAATTTGGTACATTCGGCAAAAGTTTAATTCATTCCATGCTAAAATATCTCGACAATGTAGATGTAAATAACGTAATCTTTGTAATGCCGGATGTTTTCTATGCATCCCGGTGAGGGCGCTGCAATCGGAGGGAGATCGTATAGTGATATCTATTGTGACGTCATCGGAGTCGGCGGTCCCTTCGTTTTAGGTCTATGATATTATGTTCGATTTCAAAATGACGAACTCAATTTCGAGGAGTGATACAGCGCTAAGCTTACGAAAAACAGTGCCACTGAGCAAGTTATATACTCTACCTAATCGTCTAAAAATATACAACTGGAAATCCCCGACCCTATGTCGGCTACTTTATTGTGGGAGTTATCATAATAGGTGTTAATTAGTACAGTCGATATTAATTTTCGTATTTACGGAAATCCTGTGTTTGTGGATAATGGCGGATCTTATCTCTGAACAATATGGTGCATATCAATAAGTACTGGCAAACATGTCACAAATCTTATTTCTGCAGTGTAATTCGAAAAAGTTAATACAAGTACCGTAAAAAGATTTATTGGGCATGTGTATTTAAAAGTTTCAATGAATTTCTAAAAATCAAATTGGATCAAATCTATTGGTAGTACATGTACGATTCCATTAAAACAAATGTTTAACTAGCTTCTATATATAGTCTTGATCTGTATTAAAATATTTTGCTGCAGAAAATTCCTTTAGACTGAACGCTTGGGTGTTGTGGCTATTTCATTCTTGTCAGCATGTTTTACATAGTGAAGAAAAAAAACTGAAGCATTTTAAAGTAATTCCGCCAAAATGAGTCAAAGGAAAATACTCGCAAATTTTAGTATGATATATTTTTATTTCTAAGTAGAAGAGTATACTAGTATTCAATTAAACATTTTTATTTTAAAAAGAAATATTGACAAATCAGCTTCAAATATTACACGAGAAAAATAATGGTCAAACGTTTTTAGTTTTCGGTACAAATAAATTATAATTCATGTGCGTGAGAGTCAGAGATGAAGGATAAGAATGGTTTTTCATCAAAAAGACAAAATTTAATGCAATATCCTTATACCCAAAATTGATATTATAGCAATGTAATGAAAAAAGAAGTAAAGTCTTCGGGGATTTTTGTTACATGTTGATATCAAGATGCTGCATGAATAAGGATTGGTATCATAATTAATGAGACATATTGAAAAAAAAATATTGTTGTTTTATTCAACTGTAGCATATTCAATACAAAATTTAAAAGTTCAATTTCTATTCATTATTTGTATACCCAGTAACTTTTATTGATTGCGTGTATATATTACAAGTTCCCATGCTAGGATTTTTTTTTTTTTTTTGTAAAACCGTTTATATAAAAATTATAACTTTATAAATATCTATGACTAAATAAAAATAGTTCAAACAAAATTTTAAGGCATTTCAAAAATCTTTTATTCATAATCCTAATTATATGTTATCATTAAGGATGTTTTTAATGGAACAAATAAAAAATGATATCTCATTTCTCCCTGTGCTTCAAACACAACCGCCAATAGATCGATCACCTATGCGGCCGATAATAACAAAGACAGGCACGGTCGCCTACAGTCAATTTTGAATTTTAGTAAGTACGAATAATATTCTTGAGAGTCGAATGATTTATTGTTCAAAATTCCACTAGAAGGTTTTGTCGTCTCCGCTTTACGTTCAAGATAAGGATATCAGCAACATCTTAGGTATTCAAAATTTGTCCAAAAAAACAGCTTTCCAGCTAATGTAGAGCTGTATACATAATCTGAAATTAAATGAGTCAGAAGAAAAAAATCGTACTGTAACATTGATATAAATCTAATTTTATCGCAGAAATCTGGACCCACATTGCAACACAAGTAATCTTGTTGTCCGGATGGGTAACTGTGTTACTGCCCTATGGTGCGACAAACAAAGAAAGGTTATAAAAGTAACTCACTTGCTTTAAAAAAAATTGCAAAGAGATATTAAATTAGATTCTCTTTGTAATTTTTTTTTGCATAATTAAAAAAATTGTTATAGTATACATTCTATGTTATTTAATGTAACAGTCAAGTCTATCAAGAGCTGGGTTTATTTCAATTTTAAAAACAATTGAGTTCGCCCCCCCCCCCCCCCCCCCCCCCCCACTTTACAGCTGCACCGTCAAAATATTACATGTACTTATTCCAATGCAATAAGGAATTTAAATTCTGATGAATTTCAAATTCAAGCCATGCTTAGCGCTTCCTAGTACTTTTAGTACTTTGATTATTTTTTGTTGTTCAACAGTAACGGACCAGAGGTTGTATCACTGAAAACAGTCCGAAATACATATGTGTAAAAAAAATTGAAATGAAAGGTATAACAAAACATTTATTGACTATGTTCTCGGGCAAAATGCGTTTTTTCTTCCCTCGAACCAAACTTTTGGCAGACAAGTTTAGATCTTGGGTCCGACCAATCGCATTTGGCCCTAGAACTCAGTCAATAAATGAGTAGTATTATCAATAGTCGTGCATTGTAAGGTTTAATCTAGATCTGGAAGGGATGTGTTATAAATCTGTATCAATCCTGCAGATCCGTATCAACCTTGAAAGATTTAATGTTATGAAGTCATAGTTCTATCACGCAAAAGAAACTGACATCCCTACCTATGATATACATAATCCTGGTGAAGGTTTTGAAGTCCTTTTTTCGCTGTTTAGGTTAATAAAGATTTTATTAATGAGTCGCATGTTTAAGATATACTAGTAGAAGCCCAATCGTATAACTCAGTAATGTTAATTTGTTATCAATTTATTTTTTTTTTAAAAACATGCTTATAAAAATAAAAAAGTACAAATTCAATCCCTTACAAGTCATGCAATCTCTCGATCGGTTACTGCCACCCTGGCAGCAAATATTCTTGCTTTGTGTCGATAAATGCTTGCGTGATTTTTTCGATATTCTTAGTTGAATAAGGCTTTTTTGAGAGATGATGAAATAATGTTCTACTTGCGTCGATGCGTTGTCGTCTGTGTTCGTCAAAAATGTTATTATATTGTTCCTGATGAATGATGTCTTCTTGAAGTAAGTGATCGCAAAGAGGAAAAACTTCCACAGTTTGTATAAACTGCGCACACGTTTTTAGCAAATGTGTTTGGAAGGTCCCGGGTTCAATCCTAGTGGGAGATGGTTTTTGTATGCTAACGTTCTCAAAGGACTTCTGGACTTCCTCTATTTTGGTGCGATTTGTCTCTACTGCAATCATCAGTTGATCAAGAGAAGTTTGTCTTTCAAAATGGTGGGCTTTGGCGGTTTTCTCAATTTGAATTAACATCCGCTGTAAAGTTCTAAGTGAAGGTTGATCGGGCGATTCATCTTCGTGCTCAATAGGTAACCTTGCAGAACTTGATGAAGATTTTGTTTTAGAAACGGGTGTTAGATATCCGTCCTTTTCGTCATAAACCTCCTTGTCTGCTTTTGAAGATCCGAGAGAGAAAAAGTTCACATATTTTTCCACTTCATTCGTAGCCTCAGTTAAAGTCTGTTGGACTTCGACCGTAAATTTTCCCGCCTCCAACTCCTGGTCAATGCCTTTTAAGGTCCTCACTAATTCGTTTACTGTAACTTTGGCATAAGGTGGAGTGATACCCCTGACACTTTCCCTAGGATTTTCTATTGCCTCTGAGTCATGGGTACAGTACATAGTTTCTATTGCCTCCAACCGGATGCGGAAAATTTCAAACCAGACATACACCGGCGAATTAATATCCACCTCGGAACAAATCATTTTTGTGAAGATACATCTATTATCCTTATGGACATGAAATGTCCCTTTTGGTGACAAGCATACATAAAATTCACCTATGCAATCTTCTTTTTCTAATTTCGTTTCAATGTTTGGACAGAATTCCAAAGAGTTGGACGAATTTGCATCGCTGTTGGAGATACCTATTTTGATGTGATAAAGCCTTGGTTTATCTTTGTCATCAATGTGCCCTGTTTTGACACGCACGGAATGCCTCTTTTCCAGGCTGTTTTCTAGGACTGCATATGCAAGAGGAATCGGAGACCGAAGAGATACTTTTAGTCTTTCGTTTTGTAAATCAATATTTCTGTCAACTTTCCTGTGAAATCGCAAAGCTGCTCTGGTTTCTTTATCTGAAAGGATTCAATAATAGATACAATTACTTGAAACATTTAACAAGAGGCCCATGGGCCACAACGCACCTGAGTAACTTTGGTCATGCTGTCAACCAGATTATCCCCTTGTATACAATGTACTTTTATGTCCCCGGGTCATGATTTGAACAATTTCGAATCAACACCACTCCAGGATGCTTGCACTTAAGTTTCAGCCTTATTTTCTCTGGCCCAGTGGTTCTTGAGAAGATGCTTTTTATAGATTTTTCTAATAGATTTCAGTGTTAAACTTGGATTCCCTATTGTTGCCCCGCCTCGCCCTACCCCTCGTCCGGTGTAATGATTTGAACAATTTTGAATTCACACCACCCAAGGATGTGTATCCACATAATTTTCATTTTAAGGCACCCATCTGAAATACCCGCATCGTCGAAGTGGCGAGTGCTTGGCGAGACATCGAACAGCTACAACTTATTTTATATTGACTTGGATTAGTCACGGCTGGAATTTAAATCCAAGACTTTCTGATCACAGAGCGAGTTCTCCTAAAACGGAGCTACTGTGATAGTCAATAAAAGCAGAAGTCACACAGTTAATTAAACTAAATAATACATTAGCACAATTTCTTACTTTTCATTTCAAAAAACAAATTCTTGGTTGTTTACCTCTTATTTCTGCTATCATGTTTTCTCCTCCAAATTTTAGATAGAATACTATCCATACGTCAGCACCGGGCATTAAAGACTTCCCTTGTGGGGCGGATTCTCTGTACTTTGTCTGAAATACAAACATTTTTCTACTGTCTGTCTTTTTCACAATATCTACCGTACAGTCTCGTTTGTGGAACCGAACGTCGGTCACCAAAACTATCTGACCGTTCTTGACAGCTTGCTGTAAATCACTCAAGTGATTTGGATCAGTCTGTGTCAGCCCAATGCTTGCATGTCCACTTCCGTGAAAAATGGCCTCATACATCCGGTCTTCTGGGAGCGGAAAATCAGAGAAAGCATAACCATAGGATTTTAAAAATTTCCATTCGGCTTTAAAACAATTCTGGGCACCATCTTTCTCTAATGCGATATTATCGCCATGGTTTTCTGAAAACTGTGGTTTCACTGTCTGTAATTAAAGGAAACAAAATAATTTATATGTTATGTACATAAAATAAATGACTTTAAAAAATTGTATTATTTAAGGGAATATATATTTTCGTTACTTTATTCTTTTTGCCCAATGAATAGGGATGGGGTCCTAAGAGTATATATGTCAATAAGAATATATGTATAACATTTGTAGCATGGATACGATGTTAGTTTTAAAGAAAAATCGAGTTTTTTAAAAAAAAAACTGACAAACTACAAAAAAGAGGTCCATGGGCCACATCGCCTACATGCATGGGTATACTGGCTAGAAAAAGTCACGAATCAGCTCAGAATAAAATGGGGATGGGGCTTGATTACGGTTGTCCCCCGCTTTCACTGAGCACTGGGCGCTGGGGATATTAATTTGGGTCTGTCTGTCCATCTGACCGTCCGTCTAGCTGCTTTTCTATCTGTATGTAACACTTTCATTTCCGTGCGATATCAAAGGGAAGCCTTTGAGCGATTTCACTGAAATTATGGGAAATTCTAATGGGTTTCCCCCACTTCTGCACAAAATATTAATTTTTTCCAACCCTTCTAAGAAATACTTTCTTTGCAAAGGCACTTGTTTCGTATATCGGGTCACTGCCTTCTTTTTCCTCATAAAAAGGAAGGGGTGCCCCCCCCCCCCTAAAAGTACTTGTGGTTCTTTTATATTTGAATTCAAATGGGAATTAAAATCACCTTCCTTTGTATTGAGTAAACTGCATTGATGAATGATAGCGCGATTAAATGCATTTAACTGCGAGAATGTGCAACCAAGCACACAAAGAGGAATCATATCTTATGATCTCTATTAAGGGGGATATGACTGAAGCATTTAAAATTAGTCCTGGGGTATATGATAAGAAAGATAGGATAGGAAAACATAATCCATACAGCTCGTTATAAAAGGTATCCAAAATTACATAATTTGGTCTATTGAAGTGAAACGTTGCATGGAGGATCTCTGCTTTTGCTTCGTTTTCTCTTACGGGTGAGGGGACGAAAACATATGCTATAAAACTAAAGAAATTTTAGCTGGAAAATGACGCTCTCAAAGACAATTTTACCCAAGATAAAAATGAAAATAAAAAATGTGTTTATTGTGGACTGGAAACCTCAATTTAAACATTACACATGTACAGTGAGATCTTTAATCTTTTTATTCGTGGATTTTTTTTTTCGGTTTTGGTTTATCTTTCTTTGCTCATAGAAGACTTTTGATCTGTTGTTATGTAACAGGGCGACAGGAAGACTAGAAACTGTATCAGATAACATAACTTTTCCATGAGCTTTATTTCAGCAAACATACCTTTAATCTTCCTCTTTTAACATGTTAGGCAGAAAAAATGGGGTTAAACAAATTGTTGAAACGTACCATAGAACCCCCCCCCCAAAAAAAAATGAAGTTAAAAGATTGAGAATCAGAGATTGTTTTAAGAGCACTGGCGGATCCAAGAATCTTAAAAAGGGGGGCCCGACAAGTTTGGGGTCGGGATAGGGGCCCACAGCCACACCAAGAATTATTAAATTCTATATATATTTTATTTTGGACACGAAAGGGGGACCCGGGCACCCTCCCACTAAATCTGTCAGTGGAGAAAAAAAGGAATGAGAGAGAAGATAAGAAGGGAGTTATTAACAAGAAAAAATAGGACAATTTTCTTATCTGTAGGAAAACTTGAAGGGACATAAATTTAACTGTGTAAATTATTTAAATATATTTAACTCGATTTTGTAAACCTTTTAAGTCACACTGAAATAGACCTCAATAAAGAGAGATGTCAACTAATCTCAAATATCCCCCGACCCACCTCATGTAAAATTAACCACTTTACTATTTTAATGTGTGTCTTACATACGTGGTAATGTGAGGCCATTTTACTTCCTTGGAAACATTATTCTGGTTCTTCTGAAAGAGAATGACATTGGCTCATTTATATATATATAAGTAATTTAATTGAGAAAACTTGATTTTAATATGTGTCTTCATATTATTTTATATAATATTCATCAAATGCCACAATTCTTAAAAACATTGAAGTACATTAAATATCATCTTAAATATCATCATAAAATTCTTGGTCTTGTCATAATTAATACACATTTGAAAAATGAAGCCCCCCTCTCTCTTTCACGACCTTTCTCCCTATGTCCACTCTCTCCAACCCCATGTCTCTACCCTCTATCTCAACTCTCACTGCTTATCTCTCTCCCCATTCCTTCGCTCCCCCACTATCTTTTTGATTTTCCTACTCCCTTTCTCTCCACACTCCCTCTCCAACACCCTCTCTCATAAAAGTCATTCCAAACTTTCTCTCTCGCCCAACTTAGGTACCCACTCTGCCGACTCTTTCATCCCACTCTCTCCACACTCTGTCTTCCTATCCCTCTCTTCCATCTCCCACCTCTCTCTCTTTCCCCCCTCCCTTGCTCTCCCTCCTCCCTCCCCAATCTCTTCCTACCCAGTCCGAACTCTCTCGCTCCCTCCCTCCCAGTCTTTCTCTCTCCCACTCCCTCCCTCCCACTCTCTCTCTCACCACCCCCCCCCACTATCTCACTCCCTCCCACTCCCTTAGTCTCACTACATCTCTCCCTACCACTCACTCCCACTCCTCTCTCTCCCACTCCCTGCCAATCCCCCTCTCTCCCCTACTCCCTGCCAATCCCCCTCTCTCCCCCTCCCACTCAGTTGAGCGATATCCATCTCTCTCTCTCCTTCCCCTCCCACTTTCTCTCCCTCTCTCTATCACTCACGACTTTTTCTCTCCATACTTCTGCTATCTTTCTCACTCTATTCTTACTCATTCTCTCTCTCCCGATATCTCCCCAATCTCTTACTCTCGCTTTCTTTTTTTTTTTCGTTTTTTCTGTCTGACTTGGTTAATTTTAGAAAATGTAAAAATAAACTATATATGCTTTTTACTTATTTGTTTCATAGTTATTAACAATAAAAATGAAGGAAAATTACTTATTTCAGAATAAAGCAATAATTCTTAAAGTTTCTATAAAAGAAATTATAAAATGTTTATTCTTGATTCTTTTATGTTAACTTGGAATAGCAATATTGTTTATTTTTGCAAAAGAATTAATATAATTTAATGTTATAGGGGCGATAACTTCAAAAACAACAGAAAATACTCCATTCCAGTTAACAATTGTTCATTGCGTTACATGTTTTGCGAATTTAATTCATATGCTTGGAGAAAAAAATATCTGCTTAATAACATGCATGAAGCATGATAATTTGTTGTGCTGTTATGAAGAGAAGATGTGCAGCTATGCATGCCCTATATTGTTCACATGCATAGAGATGGTCATAAATATCCTCTAATTGACATAGTGTGTAATAGGTTTTGAAACTCACTATACTTTTCCATTGTATGTATCATATTACTTAAATTCTTTATTTTCATAATTTTTGTCCTATTCATAAATCGTGTCGTTGCGTTTAATGTTACCAGGTAAACCAAATGCACATGCATCGATCATAACTCCATCGTTGTTCTACGCATTATGTGGCATTTCATATTTTCTCATTGCATATTATAAATGTTCTTTTGTTTTGTTTCTTTTTTAAATAAGTATTGTTAAAAAAACTACATATACAATTTACTCTTTACTTGTTGTATGGTTCTACTCTACTAACCATAGATTTCCTAGTAACGTTTTTTGAATGGAAGGTGTTTTACCGTTGGGTCATCAGCGTAATTTGAGTAAATGCTCACATTAGTGCATGTAAACGTTTCACACCATTCCCTCTGCGTTTTATTTTATCCTTCACTTCTCTGGACACTAAATATTATAGTACTCAGAAAAAATACCAATTTATACTTATTAAAGGTCTTGCCCATGTTTTTTTTTTTAAATAAAGTCATATGCATTCAATTAATCAAAGGATAGAAAAGAAAATTGTCGGCTTTAAAAATTGTTTAAAAATTGCGTCGCGCAAAGGCTAGGCCAAGCTTGAAAAATTCTTTGTTTGCAGTTGCCGACCTATAAGTTTTAGACTGGGTCGGTAGGTGAAAATTGGATTTTTGTTAGATAACAAATAAAAGAGGTTTTCATAGACCTACTACACATGAATAAGCTCAACTCTTGTTATAAACCACTGATTGAAAAAAAACAAAAGTCAAAATTTGAAAAAGATACAGTTTCAATATTCAGAAAAATTGAAAAAAAAATAAAATTACAAAATGGCTAAAAAAAAGTTTGGGTCGGGTGCATTTTCAGTGGGTCGGTAGGCAATTGCAAACAAACTTATTTTTATTTTAGGCCCTACATGTATATGTAACACAAGTATAAGCATTCCTAAAAAAAACTTGTCTGGCGCGAGCAAACTTATTATTACGCGAAGAATCAAGAAATTTAAATTAAATGTATGAACATATGATTCCGAGAAACGAATTTTTTTTTCTTTGAAACAACAAGCTTAAGAAAAGTTCGATCCAATGGTACAAAAATAAAACAAAACTTGGAATAAATTCATTCTGTAAATACAACATTACCTGTAATTTCTTTCATAGCCGTAGGAACGGGGGGGGGGGATTAATGTAAAAGATAATCTCGGATAACTATTTTTATGCTTTTTAAAGGTACTCATCTTAAACCGATTTTTTTGAGTTGTACATCACCCTTTTGAAAAGTGACCTTCGGGTCAAGGTAAAAAGGTAAAAAATATTTATATTGAAAGGTACTGTCACAATGAATACATATGTGAAGTATGAAGTATGAAAGCCCTAGCACCAACTTTTTAAAAGCTATGGCCAAGGTCAAATTTTGGAATTTTTTTTCGCAAAAGTGGGTCAAACTCCAAGGTCTAGGTCACGAGATAAAATTCGGTGGTACCCAAAGAAAGGTCTTGTCACAAGAAATACACTTGTGAAATATGAAAGTCATAGCTCCACCCGCTCAAAATATATGCACAAGGTTAAAAGGTGTGCGGAACAAACAGACAAAAAGATAAACAGACAAACAGACAGCTAGACGGACGAACAGAACAAAAACCATATATAATGTACATGTACCCCCAAATCTTCAATTACGAAGCATAAATAAAAAATAAGTTGTGTATCTTTGCATCTTTTTACTTAATGAAATTTTGAGTTGAAAATTAAAGGGGTGTCACATAATTTTACTCTCTCTCTCTCTCTCTCTCTCTCTCTCTCTCTCTCTCTCTCTCGTTGATATATGACGAGGTTTCCTATCGTTGCTAAGTTATGTGCTTAATCTACGTTAACAGAGATTTTTAGAATCTCCTTGATAAATATTTTTTTATTTAGCTGTCTTCAGCATTGTTTTGTTGCTAAAAAGAACAAGTTAACATATCTAAAGGAACTGCTCCCCTTTTCATACAAAACCAGGATCCACGATTTTCTTTTATAGATTTTTATTAAAACCGAAAGTAGCACTGAAAGACACCTTTTTCTTAATGATAGAAAATCATTCTTAGATAAATTAAAGCCATGAGATGAATAATAATTTGTTTCTATATGAGTAAAATAATAAATCTTTAAATATTTTATTATCCCAAAACCCCATCCCCATAACATGCACCTAGCAAAAAGAAAATTAAATCTCAAACAAAAATATTGTATTCATCCATTGATCAATACGATTATACTTTTAAGATATGTTTGTTTATTGATTTTACAAGAAACGAAAACGCTGACGTTGCAAAGGAACTGGGTTCATACCAATTAAGGACGTGTTTTTTTTTTTACCTTAGATAGAGAAGGATGGATGAGAGCGAAAGGGGGGTGGGGGATGGGGGTTATATACCCACTAGGCAGAGTCGGAAGATTTCTTTTACAGTTACTCTAGTACATGTAACAGTTTCAGTCCAAATACGAAATTAAGCGTCTAGGGGTTGGGAACTAACGCTTTTCATGGTTGTATATACTAGTAGATATATAGATCTTTGACTCGTGTCATGTAAATCCCTGTTCCCAAAGGTTGGAGGTCTAAATTCTTTGTTTTTTTATTTTTAAAAGTTGTAATTTTCCTAAAAATGTTACCTCCTACCACCCTCCTACCCCCACCCCCGTTTCAGGTATATCTCTTATTGTAGAAAAACATACACACTGGGAGTACATGCTTATTCGATCAAAATGAATTACATTAAAAAAGTAAACTGAATAACCTAGTAGCTAAAATGATCTAACGTTTAAGAAATGATAACGTATACAGCCTACCTGGCATCCAGTAAAAAAAAAACCTAGCGTTATCTATATATTCCAATGATAGACTGGGAAATTATTTCACCTGGGGAAATCCAGTATGCATGTCCTTCGAATCTGCCTATTCAATAATATAATATGTTCTCCACTCTTACGATAACTGTAGGCAACGAAACTGCCTGTCCTTTTTTTTCGTATTGTACAAAATATATATCATAAAACAATTTTTTACCTGCGGATTCAAATTATAAGACTCGTTAGTTAATAATTTACCCCTGGTTTCGATTTTGATTGACCGTGGCCCACATTTGCACATTACGGGTGCCCAATTCTTCCTGGTGTATTCATAGCCGCCAATGAAAAATTAAATGTCATGCTTTACATACCCGCTTTATTAAAACACACCTTGTTAGAGATAGCTGGGTATGTCGACCCTGACAATGAAGATACAGCTACCGGTAGCTTTTAAACGGTTTTTATTGAGTTCAAGTCTTAAAAAAGGGCTCAATCATACATGTAAATGAGTGCAGGGCCTGAGAAATGAATGTCTCAAGTTCTAAGACAGGCCCATGGACCCCCGGGATATGGGGGATATTTTGCCCCCCCCCCCCCCCAATGATTGCTCTATTTTACTAAAGAAAAGTGTACATGTATCTTCTTGTAGCGATGTCCTATCAATTAATTTGCCAGCATATTTGTGTGAATATTTTTTTTTGCATATTACTTCAGTATAAGTCAAACAATTACATAAGAATTCATTGAAAAACAAAAATTTAATTTACCGCACTGTAACTTCTTCAAATACATGTGATAATATTAATCTCATTGGCGTCGGTAGCAAATTGAAAGGGGGGGGGCTAAGTGTAAAAAAAAAAATTGTACCCTCAAAAAAACCTGATAAGCAAAAAAAAAAAAAAGGAAATGTCCATTTCCCAAACACGAAAATCCTATTTCGGGGGGGGGGGGGGGGGGGGGGGTAGGTTACCTAGCCCCCCTCCCGGTTCCGACGCCTATGAATCTTAAAATTTTGCTTCATTTTCAAAAATTTCCTTTAATTACCCATCCGTCCCCTCTCCCGCCCCTTCGCCGCAAGCACTCGTCAAAATTACATGTTTTAAAATCATCAGGTTAAAAATTGAAATAATAAGTCTTGTCACTAAATTATGGAGTTATTTAAAATCAAATGCAATTTATTGATCGATCAAAATGAAATATCCAAATAATATAAACTTAACAAGATGCAGATGTAGTGAGAATGTATTTCGATCATTATCCGTTGTTAAAAAATTCAACCTATAAAATTCATACCCCGGTATTTCTCTACTAACTTTAGGATTTGATCAATTTAATGTTTTTTCCCATCACTGTCATCAACAAATTTCGATTCAACAAAACTCTGAATTTGGTAGAGGACATTCATGTACCTAGCAAGCTTGTCTTTGACCCAGATTTAGCTAATTATGTACATGCAGTTGTCACGTTCGCTACATTTCTTAACAATTACTAGTAAGATTTAAAATGGGGATAGATTTCTTTTACTATAACGCGGTATACTCAGGATACGTGCTTGCAGTGGGTTGCGTTCGTAGAGTTGCATTTCCAGTGGTGAATCCAGGAATCTTGGAAAAGGGGGACCCTACCAGTTTGGGTGGTATAGGGGCTCATGTAGAGCTGCATAAAAAAATTATTAATGAAATTTTATGTTAATTTTTGACAAAAAATATTTTTGTCCCTCTAAATCCGCCAGTGATTTCAATCTATTTTTCGGGAGGGAGGGGACGTATATGAATTAAGCTCTGGAAGAGCTGCTTTTTTACAATCGAACGCAGTTTTTTTTTTACCGTACACACGGATTTGCAAGATATCTAGACATTTCGTAATGCAATGTGAATAGGAAAGTGAAAAATGAGAGATCATATGAAGCTACATGCACATGTAGGATCTCTTAATGCTTGCTTAAAATTTAAATCATTTATAATCCCTTCTATCTACAAAAATTAGCACTTTAAAAGACTAGAGATCTTCTGGAGGGTCGATTCTGTTCTGGATTTTTAGTTGTGTGTTTGAGGGTGTGTGTATGTGTAGGGGGGGGGGGGGGGGTAATATAACCATAAACTCCTAGTACTCGTTCAATTTGACCACAGGAGTCTGAAGTTTTTATCAACAAAAAAAAATCCGGAAAAAAAAATTCCCCACCCTCAACTAAAAAACAAGTGTTTTTTAAGTTGAGGGTGGGAAATTTTTTCCGGATTTGTTTTTTTTTTTTTTTTTTTTTGACGATAAAAACTTCAGACTCCTGTGATTTTACGTGTCCGTGGCCGGGTTCAAATACGTGCATTCCAAACGAATATTCTTGTCAACGACTAACAATAAATGACTAAGACTTGAAATCAAAATTAGGCTTGAATATTCCAGGATTTCTTTTTGTTGTCTCCCGCTTTCGCGAAAGCGAGGAGACATTAAATCTCATTCGTCTGTCCGTCAGTCTGTCCGTTACAAAAACTTTAACCTTGGCCATAAATTTTGATTTAGTGGAGCTATGACTTTCATATTTCACATGTGTATTCCTTGTGATAAGACCTTTCTTTGGGTACCACCAAGTTTGACATTTTGACCTTGACCTTGGAGTTTGACCCACTTTTACACAAAAAATTCCATACTTTTACTTTGGCCATAACTTTTGAATGGTAGATACTAGGACTTTCATATTTCACATGTATATTCTTTCTGACAAGACCTTTCATTTGATATCAACAACCTTGACCTTCTCTTTTGACCTTGGAGATTTTTGTACCTATAAAGAAATTTAACCTTGCCCATAACTTTTGAATGGTAAGGCCTAGGGTTTCATACTTCACATGTAATTCTTGTGAGAAGACTTTTCATTGCATACCAAAAACTTTAACCCTTTGACCTTGACCTTGGACTTCAGTGATGATTTCTAAATAAATGACATATGACAGGGTGTTCATATCACACACAATATGTCATAAAAAATGACATCTCACCCACAAAGACACCGAAAGCGGGGGAACACAATTCTACCCACAAAATTCTACCTGATAAGGAATGTGTGAGGGTAAGCAAACATTCATTCCGCATCAAAAGAATGGATCTGGAATGTATTTCCGTGTGTAATTTGAATCTTGTCTGGATTCCCCATCGTTTTACCCCGGCGTTATATATTTTGTCATTTGTGCCGGGGTGGGGGAGACAGGTGAATGCCCGCCATTTTCTTCCTTATATTCTTCATTTGCCTAACGCTAAATTATGATATATTAAGAATATGGAAAATAGTTGCACATATTTTGCCTGTGGTATGTGTGGTGTTAGTAGTACACGTGGTGTTTTTCTGGTGGTACATGTGGTGTATTGTCAGTGGTGTGGTATGTGTGGTGTTTTGCCTATGGTACTTGTATACGGGTGTGCTGCATTCGGCAAACCTCGGCTGATTCCGTCATTTTCATCTTGCAAAAGAACGAATCGGTCGAGGTGTGCTGAGTCGGAGTGGGGTATGCTGAACATGCAGAGATAATTCCCATCCGTTCCACCTTGGAGCCGGGAAAAAATCTGGGTGTCTCTTTGTGATCCTCCCCACATATCTTAGTTCGTCTGGGCCCATCTATTGATCCGCGCACATGACATGTGTTTCTGTGATCAGTAGTGCATCCAAGATTCTTGAGAAGTTGAGAGCTGCTAAAGGCCATCAAAGTAGATACAGGGTGGAGTCCTAAGGACCAACGATGGAGACAGGGATAGCACTCGGACACTCCTATTTGAAGGGCTGGTTGCTTTTCTTTTCAAAGCATCCATGCATCAATATAGATCCGTTTGAATTTTTGATTTGAATTAATAAAGGTAGTGTACATACATATAAAACAAACTCATCTCAATATATCATGTATATAGCAGTCTTATAAAAATTAATCCTTTTTTATATATGAAATTAATCTAATTATTAGATGCGTAGCCAGAATGAAAGTTGAGAGTACGCATAGATCAGGGATCTGGACAGCAAGACAACCCCCCCCACCCCAGTAGTAGGTCAACCGTGACACTCGGAGCTCCTCGGGTGGCTCGTACCTCGCACACCAACCGTTTGAATGAAGCGTAAGGGTCTAAGGGAGTCAGCCGAGGATGGCCGATTGCCACCGTAAGGCATCCAGTGGATCCAGGGTGAAATCTTTTGGGTAGGGGGCAAAGCTGGAGACTGCAGTACCTCCTGTGTTTTACACAAAAAAATCAGCATGACACTTTGCTTTCGTTAAGTAAATGAAGGATCAATATATAGTCCTTCATATTATTTTAAACGTAGAATTCTACAATGAACACTCATTGTGCGAATAGTAAGATATAGAAACTGAATTTACATGTATTTTCTGATATGTTGATACACCTGTATCGACAAATTATTTTTATAACGTTTGATATAACAAGTAAATTAAAAAGAAATAGATTTTAAAAATATATTGTATTTCTGTATTTTAATTCAAAACATTAGTGGATCATAGCAATGACAAACTGCATGCAAGTTTAAATTTAATTTCGTTGTCAAGGATTATAAAACATATATAGGACCTAATCTATTTGTGTATTATGAGACATTACGAATTAATTAATATTAATTATGGATTTTAAATTGTTTTACAAAAAGATTTCAAATTTAATTATTTCATTGTCAATTTTTTTTATTGTTCTGTCAGGTTCTCTATGGTAATTAATTTATATTTAAAGTTTATATACTGTATATTTATGAAAAAGTTAATTAACTAGAATCTGATTTAAAAAATAAAGATGTGACTTCTAATGCAAATAACACATAAGATCATACGATGTGTCTCAGCAGTCTCGAATTGTTACAGATTTTTGTTGTACATTCTCTCTCTCTCTCTCTCTCTTACCCGTCATAACCGACTTGTGAGGAATTGGGCGCATGGAATACATTGTGGGGAAAGTGCTTCCGTATTACAATTTTATTAAAATAATAGGCAATTTTTATGGAAAACAACTATATTATTATAGACTCTCCTTTGTAATCGTAAAAATTACCTATCTGTCGTCTCAGTATGTAATCAAAAATTATGGGGAATGTTTTTTATCACTCATTCTTATGGGGAACGTCATCAGAACTCCTCTGGCTTTACTGTTGGATTTAACAATTGTATCATTCTTGATGTTTTTGAACATTTTTCTCCTTATCCTCTACTTATTCGTGGATACAGTTTTACATAGACATGTGGTATTTTGATGTATAGTCTGTTTAAAATCGCTGAATAAATTTTTAACACTGCATAAATGACGTCACAATATTTACTAAACTCGTTACATTGAACATCGAACCCGATTCCACTGTTGTCCACAAACATGCAACGGTTTCTATATCGAATCTAGGAACGGACTGGAAATTGATTTTGTTCATTTATATTTATGTTATAAAAGTAAAATAAAAGGGGAATATATCAAGGATGACAGATAAACGCTGTTGAGTTTTTCTGCATTACTTAAAACTATAACGAGACCTTTATCATGTTTATATTCTAGGATACAATGACATTTTTCAGCGGAATAGGAAGTGTGCATTAAGTTTCGGTTTAATTAAAATAATTTAAAGGTAACAAGTCAACATAGATAGTGAATTTAAACCCATCTCCTCCTTCCTTCCCATTTTTTCCCGATCCAACATTTCCACAATTTAAATAAAATTGTTTTTGTATTTAGTTGAATCGTTTCTCTCTTTAAAAAAATGGTACTCTAGTTCATTTCTCCTTTTAAAAACATATTTGTAAAATAATAAACGAAGTCCTCAATTGATCGATGAATTAGAGAGATCAACAAATCGTTTAATTTGTTAGCAGCATTTGTTGAGTTCAGTATATCAATTCATTTTCCAGCTTAAAAATTGTTTCATAAAATTTCAAAGTCAAAAGTTATATTTTTTCATTCAGTAAATCAATCTGACATTGTCCCCACGTAACGCAGTTCGGCGTGTCCGTTTGTGGGTGAATGAGCGTCTAAAGCAAATTGAAAGTGGGTGGCTAATCGAAAGTGGGGGATGGGGCTAAACCAACGAATAAAATTAAACCAAAAAAATAATAAACACCAATTTTCAATGCTTATATTATGTCAACCTTTGAAAAAAGTGGGGGGGGGGGGGAGCCCCCTAGCCCCCACCCCGGTTCTGACGCCTATGGGTGAGTGACGTAATTTGCATCGTGGCATCATTATCAAATACAGAAGTTCTCTTTGCGAGGGGATACTCTATCTTGTGGTGGCCTTGTCTTTTGGTTTAAAGCGCAAGGACAACGACACCATTTATTTCGTTCTGTGTATATTAGTGTGTTTTTTTTTCGATTATAAAAATTTTGGTCATTATGTTTGAATAAGAGAAATTTATAATACTTACCACGTGCATTGCAACAAGACCTTCCAAAATACAAAATAAGGCTTTACCTCAACTTGATTCTTAGAGTTTCAACCACAGACACCTAAGTGCATGTATGGATCCCCATTATTAATCGGAAAACAGTAAGATTACTTTTAATTTTCAAAAACATTGGATTTTTCCGTCAATTATGTCAAAAAATTATTCTATAAAAAAATGAAATTTTTCTTACGTACCGAGACGGACCAAATACAGTAAACCGTATATAGAGAAATACAAAGCTCGCAAGATAGGAAACACAATTTACAAAGAAAAAAAAAGAGAAATGAGTATTTAATTATTTTGAATAATACATTTGCAAGCACTATGTCAGAAAGATGTTTCCCTACAAGTATCTCTAACCTTCACTGCATCCTTTTCATTGAATGTAGGAACCAAATACTAGTAACAGGCCCGGGGGGGGGGGGATTCCCTGCGCTGGAGCGGTTGTCCTCACGTGGAATCTTTCAGTGTAAGTTTGATAGTTGATAGGATGAAGGCCTTACTGTAGTGATCAGTACTATATTTGATTTGCATATGCATTGTGTGACACTTTTGTCCAGTGGAGTGATTGTATATACCTTATGCCTACATGTATCTTTATTTTGTGGCGAGGTCAAATACGAAAAGGATCTCAAGACCTTAATGACCTTTAAAGATTCACAACCAGTCTCTTAATAGTGGCTCTAGATAAAGTCATTTTTTGTGAAGTCAGTTACAATATGATGAGCGGTGTCGATATTGTAAACAGTAATGTTAAATTTTATTGACACTTATGGTACTTATTCACTAAAGAAAATTGAATAGAAAAAGAAAAATGCATGAACAGTTAAGGTTTGTTATCTCGAAGTTGATGGGACCATGCATAGATCGGCTTCGAGCCATCCGGGGGTTCGACATATTCAGGGTTATAATTCAAATGGACTTCAAATAAACATGTAGAAATTTAACACGTCAAAATCCTCCTTGTTTGAAATTTCATTCTGTATTCGACCTCTTTATATTCTATTTATCAATAGATTATTTTTAACAACGTATACTATTTATAATTCTCAACATACTAGTATAAACTTTGTTATTATAAATAAAAGTATAATCCTTCTATTGACCGATTAAATCACGTGTATTGTATCAGGGACGTAGCATCGGGGGGGGGGGGGGGGGGGGCAGGGAGGCCTGCCCCCCCCCCACACACTTTTTTTCCCAACATAACCTTTACTATCTTAAATGTTCATTGATAGGATGGTCCCCCCCCCCACACACACTTTATAACCATAGTATAGTGATAGCAAGGAGTGTAAGGAAAAAAATGGAAGTGATAGTAAGTTGGCTTTGAAAAATTTGGCCACTACCCCCCCCCCCCCCCCCCCCCTCGAGTTTGGGCAACTTTAAATTTTTTTTTTGCTTGTCAACTTGTTCAGGTAAGGAAAAAAAATTCTCTGGTTGCCCCCCCCCCCCCACTTTCAAAAACAATGCTACGTGCCTGGATACATTAACCGGATATCATCTATGCATTTAAGGAATCACTGTTTAGTTAGTATAGTATGCCAGGGCATTAACGACTGTGGGAAACGTGGGATAATCTGCATGACGGACGAAGTATGTTTCCCACTATTGTTGATGTCCCAGGCATACTATATTAACTAGACAGTAATTCATTAAAATTTCATTGCACTGTGAAATAAAACTGTAGATTTATTAAACCCGTCCAGGATAATGAAAATGTAATTTTATCAGATTCATACATGTAAAATTGGTTTAAACAAAATTATTTTAGCAAAATAAAATCAAACGCAAGAAAACTGATCACCTTTGTCTAGCTATAATATAACGACAATAGGTTGTGAATCGGGTCCTTCTTTGGATAGCTTTCCAGTTACCACAATGGTGTGGTTTGTAGTATCTGACTGGCTTTACTATTATAATCAACATTCATTTGTTCTCTCAAAAACCAAATGTATGGTACAAGAGGTACATATACAATGAAGCGCATTGAACAGGTCTGGACGATTTCTAAATATGGAAGTCAAGAACGATAACCGAAAGTTGCTATAAATGTACATCAAGTACACGTAATTATTTTTCTGTCCAATCAGACAACAGCATTTTTACACACCCCAAAACATATTTTAAAAGAACAAAAAGATAACACGTGCTTTTGTTTTTTTCCTCAAAAAGATTTTTTTTACAAAAAAACTGTAGAAGTATAAGATGAAAACTTTTGAAGAATAAGGTATTCCCAACATTTTTACCGTGAACAACCTTGACATTTTTATCTCGGTAAGGAAAAAAAAATAATGCACAATAGAATGTAATCGTTTACAGAGGTATAGATCGCACCAGCAAGTTTTTATCAAGTTCAATTATAACATTTGCCAGAATATATTATATAACGGTAAATATAATTTTGCTTCCCCATCCGATTTTCATCGATTATGCTTAAATTCCATGTGTATAGATCAACTCACAGAAGTGTTTATCGTGTGGAGTATACACATATAGTTTTTGCATTATCACGGGTTTCTAGAGCGCCGAATACTTAGCTATGCAGACTTTAAATGGGCATAAGGAAAGGCGTTTAACGTGGAGAAAAGAGAATCCTGTAATTATACACGAATGCGTTTTATCCCAATATCTTACCTCGCATATCAGAAACTGCATGGACTACAAGTGTTGTGTAATAAACACTCAAAAATAATAAAGACTGTTATCTTTTCGATAAGATTTTTATGTCAGGCTCTAAAAACTGAAAATTTACCATATTTGTATCAATTTTTTAACGTAGGTAAACTTTTGAGATTGCTAACTCATAGATACAGATTTTTTAATCCCACTTAAAACGTATTCCAAGCTCTCAAGTCGTGTTTGTTCACGGTAGAATTGTCATAAATATTATATTATTCCCAAATTCGCACAAAGTTTACAAAAAGTTTGTTTTAAAAAAATCTTTTGAGCAAAAAACTTAAAAACCACGTGTTTTATTTATTCTCTCGTGGGTGTGTCTTAATGCTGCTATCTGATTGGTCAGAAGGATTAGTGCCTTGTTTATTCTGTGTATTAATAGCAATTCACGGTTATCGTTCTTGACTTCCTTATTTAGAAATCGTCCAGACCTGTTGAAGTGGTAAAATTTTCTGTTTGGATGGAACGTTTTGAGCTATCTTTAGACACGCCCATTTCTTTAGAAAGGATAAATCGGTCAAATGATTCAATCGAATACCTGCAGAACAGGTTTTTCATAAATATAATATCCAATGAAATTGTCGGTCTACATAAACACCAAGTAAGCACGTGTTCGACTGATACATGTGCTATACTAACTCCAATAAACATGATAAAATTCTAGTTATGTACAATCATTGCGTGTTTTACATAAGCGGGAACTCTATATATAGCTTTTTTTATTTAAAAATCTTCATTTCAGTGTAACTCATGTTGCTTGTCGCGGAAAGTGTAGTGTCCCAAAACATTACGACGAATATTCCTTTCTCGTTTCTAATGAAATGGGCGTGTCATTATGTTATTATTTACGTTCAAAACATGACTCAGAACGTTTCGTCCAAAAGGAAAATTTTACCACTTCAATGCGCTTCATTGTACTAATCTCAGCGAGATGGGGAGATTACATAAACTAGTATACATATTTACAATAATTATGAGCGAGAAGAAATTACAGGAGGACAGACAATGTCAAAAAATTGGAGATATATATACACAATTTTCGTAAGAATGCTGGATCAGTACTTGTCATCAAATAACAGAATCTTATAACATTTGGATGTACATGTACATATAGTGTTTCTGCAACAACAAAATCTTTTCGAATACTACATAATGCATTATATTCCAGTAAATATCGAAATCCGTCTCCTATCTGATTATCATTACACAAAATGCACACTCTTTCATTTCTTTCAACATTATTTCATCTATCCATCTCTATTGGAAGAAGATGGTTACATGTTCTTAATTTTGAACTGATAGTTCAAAATTTTCTTGGTAAAATAGTTGAGTATTTTTCATATTCAAACTTTGTTTTAAAAATTTATGTGTAATACCTATACTGAAATTATTCAAATCATTATATAATATTTCTGGAAAAACCGGTCTTTGAGCTTTTGAGCTACAAGATTCGGGTGCGCGTATCATTACCACTTCATTTAAGAAATTTTCATTACCGCTACATAGTCATTACCGAAACAAAAACGTTGTATTACCGCTACATATAGAATTACACATTACGGCTACATTGTCTCTTTCGCTAACCTGCCACTTATGAGTGTACAGATTTATTTATTTAACTATAACATATACAAGCATAACATTGGCGGATCCAGAGGGGCTGGGGTTGGAACCCCCCTTTATTTTTTGCCAACTGGAGGGAGAGAAAGAAAGAGGGGAGATAAACACGGTTTTCGATAATAGATATTTGTACGTCTAACTTATGTATTGAATATGAATAGACAGATTCTCACACATTTAATTTCCCACTTCACTTTTACTTCTTTTATATGAGAAAATGGTAGAAAATAGTCTAGTTATTTTTATATATATTATATATGATATGTAACATGTGAGGTTTAATTTGATATTAGATTCCCACAATCTGTGGCTGTATTGGCTATATATGTACCGTTTTTTGATCAAATATGTTTTGAAGGAACTAACTTGTAGCTCTTTGTTTTAAATCCCACCCGCACCCCACCCCCAAACAAGTTTTTCAAATTCCAAAGAAAAAAAGTTTTTTGTACTCTTCGGAAATGCTGCAAATCCATTCAATTTTAAGGCTTCAGTATATAGTTTTTGAAATGTGTTTTTTTTTAATTCAGACTGGGCGTACAGTATCATTTCAAAGAAAAAGGGGACGTAAACAAAGTTATTATTTACCACAATCTTAGATCTTTCCATACGTGTGTGTGTTTGAATATTTGCTTGAGAGTAAGGAAGGGTGTGTGTGGGGGGGGGGTTAATTTTAAAATATATTTTATTTAATAAAGCACTTCAAATTTTTCAAATCAAGCACTGCATGTTCATGGATAAAACACTCAGTCTTCACAATGTATTTACACAATCAGTAAAACCCCAGTAGCATTTCCAACAATCAACAGCCGACGAGTTTTGAAGTAAAAATGAGATTCTTCGGGTGACAGTCGTCAGCTCATCGGCCGTTGTCTTGGCCGATTTTGACTTCTTTTTTTTTTTTGTCGGCTACCCAATTTTGTGTCCATTGATCGGTCCAAGTTATAATTTTTTCTGCGTCGGTGGCCAATTTCTTCAGTTGAAGTCGACCAACCTTCGATCATCGTTCGACCATCGGCAGTCAGTTTATTAAGTCGGTCGTCCGTCGTCCGTCGTTCGAAGAGTGTTCAAAATTTCGCACGACCGTTAAAATCAAACTGTAGCCCAGAGCTCGATGATAGGTTGTGGGTATATAATTATATGCTGTGGTTATATAATTATATGCTGTGGGTTTATAATTATATGCTGTGGGTCTATAATTATATGCTGTGGGTCCATTATTATACATGCTGTGGACCGATTATTATATGCTGTGGTTTCATTATTATATGCTGTGGGTTCATAATTATATGCTGTGGTTCTTTTATTATATGCTGTGGTTCTTTTATTATATGCTGTGGTTTCATTATTATATTTTTTTTTTAGTTTACTTGATCAAAAGAAAAAGGCGGCAACTGCAACAGGTCTTATCGTAATTATAGGAATGAGAGAGTGGAGTGCTGAATAGGAAGGTATTACCTGATTGGTTTAAATGAGGTACATGTCGTCCCATGGCATTTATAGGTCAAAATTGCAATTGTTTAAAATTAACCGGCAGTAAATAACACTGCCAGAAAAAAATTCAACCCCGCTTCTACAATCTCCCCTTGTATTTCTATATTTCTGTAATATTCATACATTCCCTCATTTATTTCAAACATTAATATTTTTACTTAAAAAAAGCATTACATGTACCTCATTTCAGTCAATCATGTAATATCTTCCTATTCAGCACTCCACTCTCTCATTCCTATTACGGTTAGGCCTGTTTTTTGAGCAAGTAAAATAAAAAAAAAACAATACAACTACAGCATATAATTATGAACCCACAGCATATAATAATGAAACCACAGCATATAATTAACGAAACCATATAATAATAGATCGACAGCATATAATTATAGACCCACAGCATATAATTATAAAACAAAAGCATATAATTATTGACCCACAGCATATAATAATAGATCCACAGCATATAATTATAGAACCACAGCATATAATTATAGACCCACAGCATATAATTACAAACCCACATGCAGCATATAATAATAGACCCACAGCATATAATTATAGAACCACAGCATATAATATAAGAACCACAGCATATAATTGCAAACCCACAGCATATAATTATATATCCACAGCATATAATAATAGACCCACAGCATATAATATAATCACCTAACATAAGGCAGCCATGGCGTTCCATATGTATCGGTGATATTTCAATCTATAAGAAGTAGAGGTAATGATCGGTTGAAATTTTGTAAAAAAAAAAATATAGCGATAATGAGTTGAAATTTTTAGCGATGTAGCGGTAATGTTGAGCTCCCCAAGGTTCAATGTGTCGACTTTAATTACACAGCTGATTCCATAGACAACTAATGTCATTATTGTAAATTTTTTTAAAATAGCAGGTGACCAAGAATAAGTCTTTGGGGGGTAACGAGCTTTAAAGAAAACAGACACAAAATTGAAGTTACATGTCTAGAGTATTAATCAAATTTTCTGTACTTCTGCAAAATATCCAGAACATTCATACTCCCCGTCGAGGCCTCATCCATAGGTTTTGAAAGCAAAATTCCCTCACAGTACATTGTCAGTCCTTGTTCATTGGTGTGTACAGACTTTACCAACTGAACACACCCGGTGAGTCGTAAACTTTAACGATAACAGAGCTCGTTCACGGATGTGAAAATTCAATCTACTATGAATCTTAGATCTTCTAGATCTGTCTTGACTCCCACCCCTCTTTTTTATTTGTCTGATCTGCTTTTAACATGCATTAAAGTATAAATGTTGCGGTCATACGAGATTGATCGCCGGTTGCAAGCTAGCTCAGTTGGTAGTGGACTTGTCTAGAAGATTCCGAGGATCCGGATTCAAATACTATCGCAATCTTCGCCATATTCTTTTTCCTTACTCATTACATATAACTTAATTATGTCAAACAAAAGACAGTTCAATGGAGTGGAAAGAAATTGTGTTTCAACATCGATCTAGTCTTCTTTAAAAACTAATTAAATAGGGATGGATATCACCAAAATATGCGTGTTACGATATATCATATTTTTCCAAACCATAATATCGCAATATTTTTACATGCCGGTTTTACAATGATTTTCAATTAATATTCACATTTCTCTCTAAAATGTACGGAAAAACAACATAATTTCATTTTTTAGTATAAGCAACTTTGGATGCTACATGTATGATGCCATGTTTTACCTTTTAAAATTTTTACACTTCTATAGATGTAATGTGGAAGATTCAACAAATAAATGAATAAGTTCAGGAAATTATAACTATATTGTACATGCATGTATCTACAATGTAAATACCGGTTTCTTGGTCTCTGTAACACGATCGCGACATATCAATCTTGTAAAGTAGGCTCCCCCTAAAATCCTCCTTACAAAAATCTCTCACTAACGTCAATTTTGCGGGGGGAGGGGGTGTCCTATTCTGTGTAGAAGGTGTAGAGTACAGTTTCCTCGAGAGCCACCACTCCACCCCACCCCACCCCTCCAATAAAATATACTTAATGTACTTATGTTTTTGAAGGGGAGAGGGGCAGTATAATGTCATTTCTTTAAAATGGTGACCAGATGCATTGAACATACGTATTCGAAGAATGAAATCTTTAAATCTCATTTTTCTCAGCAACTGTCAAGCTGTAATTTATCTTTAGAGTTGATCAATATAACTCAGTGAAGAATAACAGAATTGAATAAAAAAAAAACGGTAGTCGAGTAAATAAAATGTGGTGCGATCTTGACAACTTGGACATTGCTAAGGAGGTCTCAGCGAGATTTTCAAAGTTATGTAGATTGAGTTTATTAAACCTAAATTGCATAAACGTAGAATTCATTAAAGTCATAAAGGATAAACTTGCTTGAATATTGAAGAATGAGTTTAATATGCATAACCAAGACGTAAACGAATGGAGGCATACTAGCATTGTCTTACAAGTGCATTTGAAATAATTATTTTCTTTTTTCTTAACAAAGTATGATTATATTAACAGCAGGACAGTTAAATAAAGATTTTGTTTTCATAACAAAACCCAGCGCAAATTAAAGAAAATGGAGGGGGGAGGTAAGGGGTGCAAAAAGCCTATAGCGTCAGATATCAATAAATCACATTTGATATGTAAATTGCGTATTTGAATTTACTTCTCATTAATAAAATTTATGAAATTATGAGGAAAAACTATTTTCTGAGAGAAATTATATCTTATAAAAAATTTTCAATTTATAAAAATATTAAATGGTATACGTGGGATTCAAACCCTAGCAAAAAAATACCGAAATAGCATACTGCTCTGAGAATAATGTCTAGCTCACCTTTCTCGGCCGGTGGCCGTAGACAGGTGGTAATCGTTGGTATGAGTGATGCCCAAACATCGGTCCACATCGGTCTAGTAGTCCTTAAAATATCAGTCACATTATCAAGCAATGGGTATATGATGGGCAACCAATGCGTTTTTTTTTTATAAAAATGGCGTGGTTGCTGGCCTGACTTACGAAGTCCCAGCGATGCATTGCTAATCATTAAACAATGTCCCAGGGTAATTGGCCAATGTATGTTACATCGCTTATACATTTTATGGCGAACACTGGTCGTGACGTTTGTACGTCGGTCGACTGTAGGCAATTGTTCGGTCGAACATTGACCAATGATTGACCAATGTCTGTTGCCCTCCACTCAACCCTTTGATGATCTTAGATTCAACGGAGACTTTACGATGCTCGACCATACATCGGCCAATCCTTGAAATATGTGTTAATGATGGGTTGCCGATGAGGAGCGATGTGGGGCATCGGTGGTTAAATCGCTGCTTTTTTACGACGAATTATTTTCTATCGATGACCCAACCAATATGCAAAATGGCCTCAGTCATCGTCCAGTTACTAGTGGTGTCCGGCCGGCAACCATGCAAATTTAATCGAAAAACGCATCGGTTGGCTGGGTAATGTGACTGATACTTGACGCGATAACCACAATGCTATGTGGCTCATGATGATTATGGGCATTTAAATCATGTTTGTGATATGACATTCTGCCCGCCTTACCCCCCCCCCATCTTCTTTATGTGAACAAGCACAGAAAGCAATGTATGGTGTTGTAAAAAAGATAAGACAGTTTACCCTACCAAATGAATGTAAATTAGATTTTTTGATAATGTTGTTGTTCCAATTTTGACTTTTGGCTGTGAAATTTGGGGATATCAAAACCTTGACATCAATGAACGTGTGTAGTTACACATTTAGATTTTTGGTGTATGGGGAGAATGGGTGATTCCCAATGTATATTACATGTAATATCTTTACAAGAATGATCTCTTACTGGTTAAAATTGCTTGCCCCGAATTCTTTAGAGTGGTGAAAAAACAAAAAAGTTTGTGTTTTGTGTAAATTTACCTTTGTTCAGTGGTATCAATATTTTCAAGGAGGACAAAAACCCATGAGTGGATTTTGTTTATAAAGTTTTTATCTCTTGTATAACAAAAAATGGTTTTGTGTAAAACATTTTAGTATATCAAAAGTCTGAGTGGATTTTGTTTTTATCTCTTGTGCACAGGTCCAACAATTGGGTACTTGCATCAGTGAAGTTTCGCATTTTCGCGCTTCGCCGTCGCATCTGCGCACTTTCCTTTCTTCGCAAATTGCAATTTCGCAACTTCGCCCTTGCAACTTCGCACTCTCGCATCATAGGCGATGGGCGAGTGGTGCGAGTGGCCCCAACGGAACACCATAGCAATTGGATCAAATATCATGGACATGTGATTAAATTAAAAGAGAATATTTAGTCAAATCATTGAGACGTTTGAAAAGCGTCTTTTGCTTCTTTCCGAGCACCAAGGACATTATAATGGCATTATTGGACAATGAACAGCCCTCGAATGTATATCGCATAATATAAACTTAGGCTTTACGCTCCCTTGTTCCTGGACAATACCACAAAAAGATAAAACAAAATCAGACTCAGTGATTTCAGGTTTCCTTCATAAAAGAATGAAAAAGAATGAAATAATTTTCTTAAATGGATTCATTAAACATGTTGGAAAAAATGTGTGTGTGTTGGTGGAGGGGGGGGGGTGTCTTTTTACGCGTGCTTTCTTTTCCTAGTGAGAGCCCTTAATTCTCTTTAATAAGGAAAGTACATTAACCCTGTTTGCTTACATTTTTCAAATATGAATTATGTGTCACAAGTGTGCAATACACATATTTACCCTACTTGGTGTAGTAGCTGCTCTCCGAAAAATATATGTTGAATTTACAGACCTGTATGTCAATATATTTTTTTTCGGAGAGCTACAGTTCTGCAGCTAAGTTGGTAGGACCTTGATACTGTAAACTTTGAAGTTTGTATTCATTTTTCTAACTCCGTACACAAATTAATCTAGTTTGTTAATGGCATTTTTGTTTATGTTGTGCATAAGACATCGTATTGACCTTGAGAACGACAACACATTTACGACAATACAAATCGAACTTAATGGGATAAAAAAATCGAAACATTCTTGGATTCGAAATATAGGCATTAAAAACAGAAAAAAAAGAATTTCTGACTACCACCGGACATAACTATGGTATTAGAAATATCGGTGTGCGTTGTTGTACATCCCCTACTAGAGGATTTTTCTCTCGTATGCAATGCATGAAGACACAACCATTTGTCGATAGAGGGCAGTGAATTTACATAAACATCTATACCTGGCCCTCAGAGCCATTTATGAATGAGGGGTCTTTTTGCGTGCATGTCAACACTTACTTTGACGAGGGACCTCGATCGGTTCATACGGTATCATAAGAAGGACTGATCTCCGCGTCCTGCAGTGTATTCGAATTCGCGAATTAAGGACACGGCGCCACGCGGAACTATACGGAACACTTTTTGGTTAGTAGGAGAATACATACATTTAAACTTTACGATACATAGAGCTCCGTCTTAACACAAACATTTAACACCCATAGATCACTCACTTCCCAATTTTGGAAGAGCTAGGGGCCCCCTTTTTAAAAATTACGAACCTAAATTATATAAGGAATTTTAACCACTGTGCCAGGCCGGTGTAAAGATGTGTAATGACTACCATAGTAATGAATTGACGGGTCATTTTCTAACGACAAAACCCCGAAGAAAAAAAGTCCCATTTTTTGTATGCACTATCTAAAAATTTTACCCCTGTTGAAAATTGACATTTTTTTCCATTAGAGTGTTTGAACTTCAATGTTTAATTCTCCAATATGTCCCCATTGACCAACAGTGGACGTATGTTTAAATAAATCACCATTACATTTGTATATTTCTATATTTCAAACACATTGAAAATCGCAAAATGCCAAATATTAGTTATATTGGTTGGCTGTCTTTTATTCCTTTCATATTTGGACGTTTGACTGATTATAGACATTGATAGCTAAGACAAAAAAGCGGAAAGATATGCAATGTTTTATAATTATGTATATATTTTGGATGCTATAAAGTCCTGTTTATTAGGTAGAATGTATCGAAAAGGATATTAATAATATCTCGTATGAAGACATACTTTTGGTATAATATATTATGTATTTCCTAATGAAAAAAAGGTGAAATTAATGAACACTGATTTTAAAATATCAACAATCTATTGGAATTCCCATAGGTAACAATTGTGCTCCATTATCAGCAGGCCTGTTTTTATATTCATATGAAGCAGAATTTGTGCAAAATCTTATGCGTGAAAAGAAGAAAACACTCGACATTTAGATATATCGACGACGTATTGTCAATTAACAATAGTAATTTCCATTCCTACGTCGATACAATATATCATGGTGAACTTGAGATAAAAGATACCACAGAGTCTGGCACATTTGCTTCATACTTGGATATTTAACTTGAAAAATGTGTTAATGGTAATCTAACAACCAAGCTATATGACAAACGTGATGACTTTAACTTTTCTATCGTCAACTTCCATTACATATGCAGCAATATACCTCCATCACCTGCATATTGCGTCTATATATATATATCAATTGATTCGATACGCAAGAGTACCTATATTCTCTACGTATGAACAATTTCTAAACCACAGTAAATTATTGACAAGAAAGTTGATGAAAAAAGAATATCAGCAGTCTCGTTTAAAGACATCATTTCTTTAGTTCTATGGTCGATACACGGCGGGTGTGACCGGTCAGCAGGGGATGCTCACTCCTCCATGGCTCCTGATCCCACTTCTGATGTTTCGCAGGTCAGTGTTTGCTCTGCTCCTATTTTGTATTGTTGTATAGATGTTGATATTGAATACTGTTCGTTATCTCCATATCCTTCTTCCGTCAGTTATAAATACAATATGCAGTTTTTCTGAAATTCAATTAAGAAATTTTCTAGTTGTAGTGAAAATGTTTTCAATTTTGACCTTCTTATGACTGATTGTGAATATATGTTAAATTTTATTCCGATTAGTGGCCTTAAGTTATTGTTTCAAAAACTATTTGAAAATGTACGATAATGGTAGATTGAAAACATTTTGCGGAAGAAAAGTTATGGTTCACGTGTATCACAGCTCTGTGCATCGCGAATTTCGCTTCCCCACACACACATTAAAACCCATATATCAGACCTCTATCAAACGGTATTGGATTGCTGAAAAAATTATTTTGCGAACCTTGATGCACAAGTTTATGCCATTGAAAACTTCTTCTATCTTTTAATATATATAATTAGCGTTGAGTGACGTTTTTCATTCAAGATGTTAAGTTACATGTATGTAAGTTCTTGACTTTTTAAAATGCTTGTACAATAGAATCATAGTTTAGTTTGTACATAAAAGGTATATGACTGTATAAGTGGGAAATTTGGATCCGCTAATGACTATGTGAATGCGATATGTGGATTTAAAAGCCATGCAAATAATGGCATATTTTTTTGTAGGGTGAATTTTTACGGGCATTTAAAATGTTCACTCGCGCATGCATAGTCGTTTGCATCCTGTTAAATTTCGCTTATATATGCCCCCCAACGTTTTAAATTTGATACAGAAGAATAAAAGGAAATCACCCTTACATCACAAAACTTTTTGATCCAAGATATTTCTAGGGTAATTTGTCATTTTGCCTCTTAAAATTAACCTTTCAATGCTATGCTTCGACATTTATTGTTTTTCTACATTTTGCCAAAAAAGATTTCAAATGCAAAACTTATATATACTGGTTAAGCTGATGTTAGCTCCGATGGTCTCATTGGGTTTGCATGTCTGACTGACTAATGTAAACAAGACAAAATACATGTCATGCTCCATCAGTTAACAAAATAATTATCATTTTAAATGCGTTTTGAATCATATAAAACTTTCATCAGATGACTTTGGTTCTGTCATGACGAACCCAGTGATAAATTTGTAAAATTGAGCGGGCAAAAAACATTCTGTTTGACCGCTTTGTGAGATTTTGGAGCTCGATAAGCCCTTTACTCCTCTAAATTCTGAGTCATTGACCTTGACCTTAAAAAAAATACATGTAATGATGGTATAATGTAATATTATCAATATACGAGGGATATTTGGTTCTAAATTAGACAGACATTTACATGTTTTACTCCCATAAAGGACATGTTTAACTTTTTCTAACTTTGACCATATTCATAAATATGTAAAATTAATTAAATTTGCTTTTCTTTATTTATGCCAAAAAAATATATACTAGGAAAAAAGTAACTGTACCAAAAAATGGGGGAATTGCATACCAGCATATATAAGAGGAATGAAATTTGCACATTGTAGTAAAAGTGGGGGGAAGTTGGGAAAAAAGTCATAGAAAAATAAAGTAATTTTTGGCAGAAAAATAGCCCCCCCCTATTTCCCCAGTGCCAATGTTACATTACCCTTATTTCAATTCCGGAGAAAAAATTTCAAAACTAGTTCAGAAAAGTTCTTAATATAGTTTTAGTCCATCCTCGCAAGCCATTGGTCCTGCATGTGAAAACATTCCATGTTTTGCGCAGTTTGGGGGGGGGGGGATAGAGAATTCTTCAAAATTTTCAGCATTGATCAATCAACGTACCATTCACTCACTAATTCTAGACACATTCTTTCAACAGTCTATATATATTATCCACCTCTCAACTCTTTATAGTCAGGGACGTAGCAACAGTAATTTTTGGGGGCCAGGATAAATTCAAAAAGGCCAAGACTCCCCCTTTAAAACAGTGCTTCAATTTTTTCCCCAACATTACCTGTATATTATTTTTTGAGAATGTCCACTGTATATAGTTTCATTCTTAACTTGAACTGAAAATACAGGAAATGTAGAAAAATTATTGTATGTGAATTTGTCAAACGAAAAAATTGGAAGTCAAATTGGAAGTTGGCATATATATTGGAAAAAGTTGGCAATTTTCACTTCTATTTCCATGATCATATTTTTTTGCTTGTCAGTTTTTAGCATTTAAAATGTTACGGAAGTAATGTCCCCCAAAAAAAAAAATTACATCACAAAACCTTTTGATCCAAGATATTTCTAAGGTAATTTGTCATTTTGCCCCCCCCCCCATTTATTGTTTTTCACATTTTCAAAGACGATGCTACATGGTTGATGATGTAGTCTCTATTGGGTTTGCAGGACTTGTAAACAAGAAACTTGACATGTCTGCTGAAGTTTGTATTTTCAGCAATTTAACAAACGATTTTAATCAAACCAGTTTACCACTGTAAAGGATAAAAAATACATGTTACATTAAAAGTTTAGACTTTATCAAGTTAAACTTATATATAACAGTCTACAAAAGTGTGTGTGAAATACAGATTGGTTACAGAATGTGTCTAGAATTTGGGAGTGAGAGGTAGTTGATTGAGCAATGCTGGAAAAAGGAGAAATTTTCCCCAAAGTGCGCAAAAAATCTTCAGCCGTAAATGGTACCTTTTTTTTGCATTACAGGATCTGTAGCTTTATGGACAATATTAATATTTAAAACCACAACCCCACAGTTCTGCAGCTATAAGGAATTAGGCCACACCAATAAAATTTATTGTTCGTCGGACCCGCGCGCTCTTATTTAGGCCTAAACAAAAATTTACAAATAATATAAATTTGAAATTCCCACACCATTGGAATTCTTTGCTGTTTTCTGTTATATTTAAAACCACAACGCCACAGTTTATCGTACTAAAATTTAATCTACTTACTCTGCAAATCGAAAAAATATAATCGTCCGCTCAATTTTTTTCACACACCGCCTTAAAATTTTGCCTTCAAAAAAGTAATAATATTATTATTTAAGCGCTAGCCCGCTCGTACTTTTTTCATCAAATGTCCGACAAACAAGGAATTAAATTGGTGTGGCCTTATTCACATGTGTTGACTTTTACTTCCTTTCCATCTTTTTCTCCAATTTCTTCTATATAATCTACACATTCTAGCATATGAATGTGTTGAGATGTATGACAATTGCAATGGAAGTTAATCCTTTCATTTTCAAAACAAGATGGAATGGAATGCAACCCCCATTCGAATTAAATTCATGTCTATTAAGGACATACACAACATACCTTACCTACTGATAATTTTCCAAGATATTCTAGATTTAAACTTATAATATCATTAAATGTTCTTAGACAAAAAATCAGCATGCGTTACCAGGGGTTTTGAAAAGATATCGAATTTTGAAATTTTTTGCATTATTCAAATAAAAATGTACAAAAATTATAAAACAAGAATTCCAGATTTTTTTCCATCAAAAATTGTTTAAGAGGTGTACAAATTGATATATAGACATTAAAAATATTGCACACAGGTCCTTCATTTAGTGGAACTCTTCAACTCCAAGGCAGAATCCAAAAAAGTTAAAACTACATTGCGTATGACCTTAACATGAAAGTCAAGAAATTTTACCGAAATTCTAAAGGACATTATGTACTCCTTTAATTAATATACTATTATATGAACCTTTCTCTTTCCACACAAGCCAATTTGGATATAAAAGCATAAAGTTGTACACTTAAACTTGTTTTATTTTCTTCCTTGCATGGTAATTTCAACATTAAAGTATTTGTACATGCATTTTAAAAATCTGTATTATGACAAGGGATAATTTTCACTGAGTGATTAACAAATTCTTCAAAATTCTAAATAAAAGATGATAAATCTTCTACAATTGTTTCTATTAAAGAGCTTAACATTATTGGACTCAAGAAAATAATGCATTCTTTTTGAAAATAAAATAACCTAGCAAAACCTGCTTCAGCTGTGTATTGTATATGAATATCCATCCACTGATCTCCAAGTATACATGATTGAAAAATTGTGGTTCTATGAACTATCATTTGGCAAAGAAAAATTCTGTACATTTTAGTTTTAAAATTTGGTCATTTTTTGTATAATTTTATAAGGAGCTCTCCTTCTTAAGGAGATCAATATAGTATAAAAATGGCCACAACCACCAGCCATATATAAATTTCCTTTTTATGAATTCTGGCATGTGGTAATTTGAAAAAAAAAATGAATTGAATCTAAATGACCTAGGCCACACCAATAAAATTTTTTGTTCGTCGGACCCACACGCTTATTTAAACAAAACCATACAAATAATATTAATTTCAATTTCTCGCACCATAGGAATTCTGTGCTATTTTCTGTTCCACTTCCACTCTTTTTATTGTATTTTAAATCTGCTTACCCTGTAAATCAGAAAAAATATTGTCCGCTCAAATTTTCACGCTCTGCCTAAAAAATTGCCCAGCAAAGAGTAATAATATTATCATTTAACCCCTTGCCCACTTGTACTTTTTTAAATCAAATGTCCAATGAACAAGAAATTAAATTGGTGTGGCCCTACATAACTTTAAGCTTTGTGAAAAATGGTATCACTACATGCATATATATATAACAAGAATAAAATTACATGTACATGCATTAATATAAATTATAAGGCAAAATAATCCATCTTTAGATCTATGGTATTGTTGATATAATATTCAGACACAAAGTTCTTTAATTTTCTTTATGACTAATGCCTTCATTTTTTTACTTCCTTAATGTCAAATCAAATCCTTTAAAAGTAGTGCTTTGGGTCATGTTGCTGTGAAGATACATCGGAAATATGCAGTTTTCTTCTTCTCCAGGTCGTTTGGAGTTTTGAAGTACCACGATAATACCTGAAATTAGAAAACATCATTTCTGAGCATTTAAAGCAATGTAATTAAGCAAATTCAAAGAATTGTGGTCCCTCGCTTTCGGTATCTTAGTTTGTGAGATGCTATTATATATAGCATATTGTGTTAAATATTAATTCCCTATCATATATTGTCAATTCCAAAGTAATATTTTGAAATAAGGTCAAATAAAAAGGTCAAGGATTATAATCATTCCAAGGTCCGAAACATCTCGATCTTGTCTCACAAAATGGACATCAAAAATGAAGACCAAAATCAAAAGTTACAATGAAAACAAGAGGCCCATGGGCCACATTGCTCACCTGAGCACATGGGCTAGTTAAAAAAACAAGTCAGCTCAGTACTGAAGTTTACTTGTTTGGGGGGGGTGAATTTTTTTATTACTTGAGAACTCGCTTGATTAAAATTATATGTTATATTGCTGAAAATTCACTTCAAGCGAGTTTTTTACCTGTAGATATAACTAACAAGAGGCCCCTGGGCCTTATAGGTCACCTGAGCATTATTCAACAACTTCCCAGTGACTGGATTTGATCCATGTTTTAAGCCAGATGCTATAGCATTTACAAGCTGGTCATCATAACTATACACTTAGCAGTTCCTTAATTTGGTTACTTTATACCCATAGGCAGAATAGGTTAACAAAAAATGCATTTCAACTAATCAGTAATATTCAGCAATAATCAGTAGTGCCGCTACCACACATGAACCCTTGACTCAGGCCTAGATCCACACATTGCACTATTTTTGGAAAGGCATACTTGCTTTTCAAAAATATTTGATTAATACCAAGGAGCACCTTTCAAACAATTCATTCATTTTCAGTACATAAGTACAG
>NW_026931720.1:0-4934 GCF_032062105.1 Saccostrea cuccullata
AGGAAATGATGTCAAAATCTGGGTCTTTGGTGCTCTTTTTCCTATAACGAGGCTGGGGGTTGCAGCCATTTTCAGACTATTTCGATCTCCTTAAAAGAAGAGCTCCGTATAAAGATATACAGAAATGATCAAAATTGAAAACTGAAATGTATGAATTTTTCCTTTCCAAATGAATGTTGTCAGCTTAAGATACCGTATTTAAAAAATAAGTTAAATCTGTTGGTTAATTTGTGGTTAAATTTTTGCCCCCCCCCCAGCCTCCTTAAATTAACATTGATTATTCATAGTAGATTTACTTTAATGGTGATTGATACACATGTATTGAATTTAAGTACGTATTAGAATTTAAGTATTTATTTGAATGAAAGAATTTCTGTGTTATACACAGAATTACTACAGTTATTATACAACCCATTTATCAAAAGGGTATATCTGCAAAGACAATTCTAAACAGGAACAGTTGCCCCGGTGAAGTCAAAAGACTTAAGCTACTAGCACCATGTGTTAATGTTGTACATGTACTGTTACCGGTATATCAACATTTCATTTATAGAAAAGACTATCTCCTGTGTTGCATGTGAATTTATAAACCAACATTCCGTTTCTGAAAAGATAAACTACCGTGTTAAATATGAAACTGTTAAACCAATAACATTCCATTTCTGAAAAGACTGGCTCCTGTGTTACATGTGAAACTGTTATCTACATTTCTGAGGACTGCATCGTGTTTATACCTGTGAAACTGTTTTATATCTACACTCCGTTTCTGAAAAGACTGGCTTCCTCAATTTGCTACATCAAATGTGAAACTGTTATAATCTGTTGTACATAATTATATTAATTAAGACTATTCGTGTAAAACACTTTGTACAGACTTGTTGCTAAAGCATATTCCTGTGGAAGTTTCCCTATTAAGCCATCCTTATTTTTGCATTATCCCCAAATCTATATTTTTAATAACAGCATATATGTATATTGAAATTTCATGCAAAAAAACATAAAGAAATAGATATCCCCCTCGTAAATTTAGAATTCTTACCCTCATATTTACCGCAACAAAATTAATTGGAATCTATAGACTGACAACACATTCAAGAAACTGCTACATGTAGTATATACATAATAAAACCCGATTTCTCTGGATTTATCATATCTTTGGATCTTAAGATTTATTTTTCTGTAAAAGTGTTGATAAGCATATTCAGGTCTTTGTAAACAACTTTTAATCTTTCTTTTCGCTTTCGTTATGTAAGATTAAAGTAGTTGTTCTCTGCAAAGACTGAATAAAGCTAAATTTCCTTGAAATGTATTCCTTAGCTATCAATTTTCATTATGCAGATATTTTTATTAAATTGTAATCATGGGTAATCTGAATTTAAAAGTTGATTAAATTAATAAATGTATAAATTCACTGGTCTAGGTAATCTTTGCATATTTATTGATTTTTTTTTTTTTGGGGGGGGGGGGGCTGCATTGTTTCAAAATGCTTTGGAGCAGAATGATAAAAATTGTGTATTATTAAATTTCTTTCTATTGTTCTTGCCATATTGCATTTATATGTTCATTACATTATTGATTGTTATAAAAAGTTAAGGATATTATATTTTATGGTTCAATACACTATATGTATTTGTGCAAATTTTAAAATGTCTGTATATACATTTATGCTTGGTGGACAAATTCAGGTACATGAAAGAAAAACATGTTCATGCTACCATAATTTTACATTATCTATTTTTATGTTCTAACTCTCTGAAATCACCAAAGACATGAAGCATTCACTTTTTATAGGTAAGTAGTATAGAAAGAGGGGGTCAATGGCCAGCCCGTAAAGGGAGGTAAACCTTGCTTCTTTCAGATGATATAGAAAATAAAGTGAAGATTGCTTCATACATAGTATGCTTGGTGGTAAAATTTCAGAAAGTAGACCAATAAGGTATTTTCATATTGTTTGAAAATTGAACAAAGTAATTAAATTATAAATGAATTGTTCACCAAGCTTTCTATTAAAATGCAACAAATACAACTTCATTATGTAAGTCATTATTGTGCACAATTTACAAGTAATTATTGAAACATTGATTGTACTAGTTACATGTTTATATAAACATGCAATCTAGTGTGTAAATCAAGCAGTGATTTATATCTACGTTGATGTTCTCTTTGCAAGGGAATGGTATGCTTTGCAGTGTCTCTTTTAGGTCACCTGAGTAAACTCAGGTGACCTATTGCTATCCGTTTTCGTCCATCGTCGTCCGTCGTCCGTCGTGTGTCGTTTGTTAACATTTGAACATTTTCAGCTTCTTCTCTGCAACCACTGAACCAATTTCAACCAAATTTGGCACAAAGCATCTATGGGTGAAGGGGAACAAAAATTGTGAATTTCATGATCCCTGCCCCCCTGGGGCCTGAGGGGGTGGGGCCAAAACCACTAAAATTAATGCAATCTTTAAAAATCTTCTTCTTTACTCCTGGACATCAAGCAGTCAAACTATTTGCAAGATTGTAATCAGCATTGAGTTCTCTACCAAAATTGTGAAATTCATGGCCCTGGGGTCAGGGGTTCTAGTGCTAGGGCGGGGCTAAATAAGTATATAGTGAAAATGCATTATTTCTTTGAAAATCTTCTTCTCTGCTCCTGGGTATTAAATAAACCAACTAAGTACATAGTTATGATGAGCAAGAGTGCCTCTACCAAAATTGTGAATTTTGTGGCCCCAGGGTCAGGGGTTCTGGTGTTAGGGAGGGGCTCTATTGATTATATAGTAAAAATACATGATTTCTTTGAAAATCTTCTTCTCTGCTCCTGGGTATTAAATAAACCAAGTAAGTAAATGGTTATGATGAGCAAGAGTGCCTCTACCAAAATTGTGAATTTTATGGCCCCAGGGTCAAGGGTTCTGGTGTTGGGGGGGGGGGGGGCTCTATTGATTATATAGTGAAATTACATGAATTCTTTGAAAATCTTCTTCTCTGCTCCTAGGAATTAAATAAATTAACTAAGTGCATAGTTATGATGAGCAAGAGTGCCTCTACAAAAATTGTGAATTTTATGGCCCCAGCATCAATGGCTCTGGTGGGGGGGGGGGGGGACTTTATTGTTTATAAAGTGAAAATACATGAATTCTTTGAAAATCTTCTTCTCTGCTCCTAGGTATTAAATAAACTAACTAAGTGCATAGTTATGATAAGCCAGTGTTCCTCAACCAAGATTGTGAATTTTATGGCCCCAGGGTCAAGGGTTCTGGTGTGTGTGTAGGGGGGGGGGGGGCTCTATTGATTATATAGTGAAAATATGTGAATTCCTTGAAAATCTTCTTCTCTGCTCCTAGGCATTATATAAACTAACTAAGTGCATAGTTATGATGAGCAAGTGTGCCTCAACCAAAATTGTGAATTTAATGGTCCTATCATCAAGGGTTCTGGTGTTTGGGGGGAGGGGGGCTCTATTGATTATATAGTGAAATTACATGAATTCTTTGTAAATCTTCTTTTCTGCTCCTAGGTATTAAATAAATTAACTAAGTGCATATGATGATAAGCAAGAGTGCCTCTTCAAAATTGTGAATTTTATGGCCCCAGGGTCAAGGGTTCTGGTGTTGGGGGGGGGGGGGCTCTATTGATTATATAGTGAAATTACATGAATTCTTTGAAAATCTTCTTTTCTGCTCCTAGGTATTAAATAAATTAACTAAGTGCATAGTGATGATAAGCAAGAGTGCCTCAACCAAAATTGTGAATTTTATGGCCCCAGGGTCAAGGGTTCTGGTGTTGGGGGGGGGGGGGGCTTTATTGATTATATAGTGAAAATACATGAATTCTTTGAAATTCTTCTCTCTGCTCCTAGGTATTAAATAAACTAACTAAGTGCATAGTTATGATGAAAAAAGAGTGCCTCTACAAAAATTGTGAATTTTATGGCCCCAGCGTCAATGGTTCTGGTGGGGGGGGGGGGGGCTTTATTGATTATAAAGTGAAAATACATGAATTCTTTGAAAATCTTCTTCTCTGCTCCTAGGTATTAAATAAACTAAGTAAGTGCATAGTTATGATGAGCAAGAATGCCTCTTCTAAAATTATGAATTTTATTGCCCCAGGGTCTGGGGTTCTGGTGTTAGGGTGGGGCTCTATTGATTATATAGTGAAAATACATTAAATCTTTGAAAATTTTCTTCTCTGTCTCTGGGTATGAAGCAGATGAACTACCTATATAGTTATGATGTGCAAAGGCCCTGATCTTGCAGAATTGTGAATTTCAAGGCCCCAGGGGGGGGGGGGCTCTACTTATACACTGAAAATGAATTAATTGTTTGAAATCTGGTCCTTTGTATTTATAAAACATTTATTTACTTTTTGATAGGCAATTTTAAGGGTGCCTTTTAAAAATTGTGCAACCTAGGGTCAGGGGTTTATGTCAGAGTGTTAGGGGCACTACTGATTATTGATGAATATTAATGATTAGTTGGAGTGCATTTTTGTTCCCCTACCCTGCGTATAGGTATTCAGTAACCAAGCTAAGCAACTGCTAAGTTTATTGTTATGATGATCAATGGTGCCCTTTCAAAATTGTGAATGCCATATAGCATCTGGCTTAAAACATGAATCAAATTCAATACACTGTAACTGGAAAGTTGTTGCATAATGCTCAGGTGACCTATAAGGCCCGTGGGCCTCTTGTTTAATTATGTTCCCCAAACGAAGTTGGGGAACATATTGTTTTTACTCTGTTTCTTATTATTATTAAGGTCTTCCGTTTCAGACGGAAGACCTTATAGAGATTCTACTGTTTTTTCTTTTTATTATTATTATTATTATTATTATTATTTTTTTTTTTTTTTTTGCCTTTTTGTTTTGACGATTTCTCAGAGATGACTGGACGGATTTTCATGAAATTTTAAGGGATTATGGAGAGTAAAAATATCTTTCAGATGCAG
>NW_026931721.1:0-4973 GCF_032062105.1 Saccostrea cuccullata
CACATATAATATGTATATATAGGCAAATGGGTATTTATTTTTATGTTTATTGTAGAAATAAGGAGCTAGGTGTGATTCTCCAGACTGAAAACTTCTTGGCATGAAGAGAAGAAGAAGCAAGAAAAAGCAGATTTAAATATTGATTAGATCTTCATAGTACAAAAAATGATTCTAAAGATAATACTATCTATGAAATTAGAAAGCTGAAGTTGCGTTCTGATGAATGTGAGAATGTCTTCAAAGAACAGGACACCAAAAGTGCCATTCTCAAATCAAAGCACTCTAAGGGCAGAGCATAATAAGAACTAGGACAAATAAAGAATCTAAAAGAGTCAAACCTATGGATTTATTAATTGAACAGAGATGGGCTATTAGAGATGAAATATCTGAGTTGCTACTGTTTTGCACAAATTCAATGTTAGATAAGAAAAATATACCTAGTGTTGTATTTTTGACAGTGAAAGTTTTTTTTATGATTGATTACAGATTAAAACTGTTATGTATTTTATTGTTTAAACATTTATCGGTCTGCAATCACATACATTTTAATCTTGATTTATATATCAGATATATGTACAAGTCTAACTTAAATAATAAGTGCATGGACATTATTGTGGAAAAAATAAGACAATCATGATCAAGGGTAGTCTGAAAAAGCTTTGCTTGCAGTAAGTTGCAGATCTTGATACCCAAGTAAGAGAAAGGTGGCGTCTCTGACCGATCCTTTTGCTGTTGCTTGTGGGCGAGTGAGGCTTCTCTGTCAGTGGCTTAGTGAGTCATAGATGTAAAAAATAGAATAGGCAAATGAGGTAGAGACATTTCTGAGTAAAAAAGGGGTGATTGTGATTTTAATAAATATTACAATTGATATTGCAAGAGTAAATAAATGAGAATTGCAAGAGTAAAATATTAATTTGTTTCCTTCCATTTGAAGTAAGAGAGTTTATGAATTATGAGTTATGGAATTGTAATTAAGGCTTAAAAAATTGTTAAATATACTTTTACATATGTTTATACAGGACTTTTATATGTGCATGTTTCAGAGCTCATTTTTGATATTTTAAAGCAAAGTTGAAAATCTCACTATTGAAGTGTTTTGCATTCCAATGTAACGTTGATTTAATGAGGATATGTTATATTACAATCATCGAGCAATATAAAACCTAGCAGTTGGAACAGAAATGAGCTACATGTATTGTAAACAAATTTAAGCTGCTATTGTTTTGTGTAATTAGGGTTTCCGTCTCCAACGGAAGACCCTTCTATTATTCTATTGTTTCTTCTTCACTTTTATTATTCTTTTTTTTTCTTTACAATTTTTGTGCAGAAGATTTCTCGAAGATGGCTCGATCGATTTTGTTCAAATTTTCAGAGATTATGTGTATCTATCTGAAGTTTGTACCCCCATTTCAATTTTAAAAAAATCACTTCCGGTCGGAAGTTATTGCCATTTCAGTGATTTTCAGAGGGTCTCCTTGTCCATAAGTAAACTCAAAAACGACATTAGCTAGAAAGCTGAAATTTTTAGCGATGATAGAAGACACATTGCCGAGTTGCACATTGGATTTAAAATTTTTCTGAGAGGTCCAATATGGAAGCTCGGTAGGGGTCAAAATCTAGGACACGAATCGTGATTGAATTTTCCAGACATTTTGTATCATATCTTTTAAAGTGTATTTATTTTGATAAAACATACTGAACAATATTTATGGGGAATGGCAAGATCTTTCATTTGATGTCAAGAAAAAAGTGCTGACTCATCACATTAGGGGCCAAAAGGGGCTAGAAGTCTTTTCTCGATAACTCTTAAACAGTCAATAATTTGTTAGACATTACATAAGCAAAAATGTTAATCCTAACAATCTACAACTGGATATTATAATTTTATTGTCGTATGTTATATAATTAGGGGCCACAAGGGGCCAGAATGCTAAATCTTTGATGCTTTATATCTCGAAAGGGAGAAATATTTTGATAAGCAATATTGAACAAAAGTTGTTCAAAATAATGTTCTGAACAGTATGCAACCTTCCATTTTTTGCTAAACGTCCCCATTAAGGAGTTGAAGGGTTGGCCCCTAAATATTTCTTTTGCTAACAGTTCAAAAACGAAATAGAATTTATGAACAGTTGTTGAACATAAAATGTTCAAGATCTTAAAATCTTTAAGATGAGATCCCGAAAAAGGGGCTGGGCACTCGAGTTAGGGGCCTTGAGGGGCCAGAAGTAATTTTTCGATAACTCTTTATCAGTTTATATTTTGTAATACATTACTGAAGCAAAGATGTTTATCTCAACCATTTACAACTATATATTATGGTTTTTATGTCGTGTGGTACATAATTAGGGGCCACAAGGGGCCAGAATGCTAAATCTTTGATGCTTTATATCTAGAAAGGGAGAAATATTTTGATAAGCAATATTGAACAAAAGTTGTTCAAAATGATGTTCTGAACAGTATGCAACCTTTCATTTTTTGCTAAGCGTCCCCATTAAGGAGATTAAGGGTTGGCCCTTAAATATTTCTTTTGCTAATAGCTCAAAAACGGAAAAAAAATCTGAAAAGTTGTTGAACACAAAATGTTCAAGATCTTAAGATCTGTAAGATGAGATCCCGAAAAAGGGGCTCGGCACTCGAGTTAGGGGCCAAGAGGGGCCAGAATGCTAAATCTTTGATGCTTTATATCTCGAAAGGGAAAAATATTTTGATAAGCAATATTAAACAAAAGATGTTCAAAATAATGTTCTGAACAATATGCAACCTTTCATTTTTTGCTTAACGTCCCCATTAAGAAGTTGATGGGTTGGCCCCTAAATATTTCTTTTGCTAATATCTCTTAAACGAAAAAGAATTTCTGAATAGTTGTTGAACAAAAAATGTTCAAAATCTTAAGAGCTATCAGATGATATAAATAAAAAGGGCCGATTCCTAAAAGGATCACTTCATTATAAATAGGGATCTGACCTATAGGACCGGGCTTGGTTTTTTCTCTACAAAAACCTTGTCGATTTCCGTCCCGATTAATGACATTAGGCTCAATACATATAATAATGTGTTTTCCCTAAATCTTTATTTCAGTGAGTAGGAAGAACTCCTCCATTGATTTTCTGATTTGTTATCTCAAAATAATATAGCTGATACTTTTTTTTTACTTCTCATTGTGCATATAATGACAATGTCTACTGCCTATTAAATTAATTCTTTATCATGTCTAGGATATAATAAAACATGCCATTAATATGTGCAAATTACCGGGGATATATATAGGCCTAACTGAAATCCAAGGGAGTACAATTACTGATATATGTGGCCAAAATCAATGTGATTAAATTCTAAGGAATGTATACAATTGAAATTCATTACAGCTCAATGCTGCCAAGAATACCTGTTTTGAGTAACACAGAGTGAGTTATTCTTGTCCTCGGAGAAAGTGTGCTTATACTGAGGTTTGTTCCGCCTGACTGACAACTGTACATGTACATTGGATTGTTTCGATTTGAACTCTCTTAAGAGTTTCTAATATCAAGAATAGGCATGCATAAAAGATAGATAATTGATAAAAAATAAAATAGTCTTTTAAAAGGCGAAAATTAAAAACTTTAATGTGTGGTACCAGGTGGATTCGAACCCCCGACTTTAAAAAGATTGTGTGCATAGTGTTAAAAGCCAGCGCCTTTATCAACTGAGCTAGTCTGACTATAAGTTTAAATGTATAAATTTGAAGGAGATTATTAAAATCAGATTTCCTTATTTTTTGTAGGTTTTTTGTGAATTTCGACCCTAGGGCAGGCGTGCCCCTAAAAAAATCTTATCTTAAATTATTCCTTACATCCCAACCTATCAAAATATCACAATTTTATTTAGGGGCAGGCCTGCCCTGAAGGACTTCTAGGCCAAAATTCATGCAAAAATCAACGCTTTAACGGACAAAATAGTATTTCAGCCAACTTTGGAGGTTTATTGTAAAAATGTAAATAATTAATTTTAGGTATTAAATACGAATTTGAAAAATTTAGTGGTTAAAACAACAATGAAGTTAGTTTTTCAATGCCACTTTTCCGGGAAATTGTTCTCTATAGGTTAATTCTTTTGTCAAAGCGAATACATCCTTAGGGGCCCTTAGGGGAAAAGGCCGATTTCTTAAAGTCTTTAATGTTCAATGTCTTTTTACAGATTGTGGTAAATCATTATTTTAGAATGAAAATTGCAATCAAAATCTTATCTCATCTCATCAAGAATTGGACGGAAGACCCAGTCGTTGCTCGCAACGAGATCGTATCTAGTTGTGATACTTTTCTCCTTAATTATGTTCCCCAAACGGAGTTTGGGAACATATTGTTTTTACTCTGTTTCTTATTATTAGGTCTTTCCACCTTTCTGTGGAAAGACCTATTGATTTTCTTCTGTTTCTTTTTTTTATTATTAGGTCTTTCCACCTTTCTGTGGAAAGACCTATAGTCTTCTGTTTCTTTTTTTTATTATTAGGTCTTTCCACCTTTCTGTGGAAAGACCTATTGAAATTGTTCTGTTTATTAGGTCTTTCCACCTTTCTGTGGAAAGACCTATTGATTTTCTTCTGTTTTTAGGTCTTTCCACCTTTCTGTGGAAAGACCTATTGATTTTCTTCTGTTTCTTTTTTTTATTATTATTTTTTATTATTTTTCCGCCGTGTGATTTTGAGTTTCAAGATTTATCGAAAAGATTTTTAGTCCATAAGAATGTACTTCATTAAAGATTTTCGCAGTTGACCCTGCGTATATGAACTTTGATCCCTTTCGGAGTTATTACCCCTTTCGCAAGAAAGCTTGTTATCGCTACTCCTCCGAAACCATAAACCGTAGAGAAATGAAATCTTCACTATTGTCTTCAACTAATTTAGTAGACATTCCAATGATTTATTGCGAAAGTATTTATTGATCCGTTCAAAGAGTTATTGCCCCTGAAACTTTTTGAATTTTACAAATAATTAAAAA
>NW_026931722.1:0-4915 GCF_032062105.1 Saccostrea cuccullata
TTAATGCATTTTCACTATATAATCAATAGAGCCCCGCCCTTACATCAGAACCCCTGACCCTTGGGCCATAAAATTCACAATTTTGGTAGAGGCACTCTTGCTCATCATAACTATGAACTTAGTTAGTTTATTTAAAACCTAGGAGCAGAGAAGAAGATTTTCGAAGATTTAATGCATATTCACTATATAATCAATAGAGCCCCGCCCTAACACCAGAACCCGTGACCCTGAGGCCATAAATTTAACAATTTTGGTAGAGAACTCGATGCTGAATGCAATCATACCAACAGTTTGACTGCTTGATGTCCGGGAGTAAAGAAGAAGATTTTTAAAGATTGCACTAATTTTAGTGGTTTTTGCCCCACCCCCCAGGCCGCAGGGGGGCGGGGACCACGAATTTCACAATTTTTGTTTCCCTTCACCCATAGATGCTTTATGCCAAATTTGGTTGAAATTGGTTCAGTGGTTTCAGAGAAGCTGAAAATTTTTAAATGTTAACGGAAGACAACGACGACGGACAAAAACGGATAGCAATAGGTGACCGGAGGTCGTGAGTTCTATTTTTTCTGTCTGGTGACTCCGATATGATCACTGTCTCAGATGCTCTAAAGCATAGAATCTACAGGATCTTCCGTCGCTGTAACGGACCTGAGGTTGCAGTGAACGCTTAAATTTTAGATAGAGAAACATTATTTGTATCTTAAAATAAATGCACAAAATATTTATTATTAAGTAAAGTTTTGCTAAGACTTTGATTATGAAAAATTATGTGTAAAGTTTTACCACTGAACGGTGTGGGCATCATCTACAACGATGACTTTGAATTTATCTCTTAAAATGTAAACCACATCTCTCTATATCCGTCGCCAACAAATGCCTCTGGGCTGCCAAGGATAAACTCAAAATATCCCTAATTTATGGCTTCTTCTTCACAGGGATCCCGCACTATATCAGTTGAGGTGAAACCTACTTTGGACAGTCTTTCCGTCACACATTTCTTAAGCATGGACACGTTAATCATCCAGATCAAGAATAAGCATAATTTTGGTCCAACGGAAATCGTTCATAAAATTCTAAATTCTTCTGAGAATATTTCGCGGATTTCTCTAAAACTATGAAAAAATGACGTCAGGGTACAATTCGTAACGGTCAAACAAGATGTGGGGCGATAGAGGAAAAAGATGTTTAGTTTGTTATGAAAAATAATATCAAAATGCGGTTTTCCTGAAGAAATTTTGGTATAGGCACTCTTGTTCATCATAACTATGTATGTAGTTTGTTTATTTAATAATCAGGAGCAGAGAAGAGGATTTTCAAAGAAAGTATATATTTTCGCTATATTAGCGCCACCCTAGCACCAGAACCCCTGGAAAATCGATCGAGGGTCGTTTCTTATCACCATGGCCTATGTAGACCTAGACCCCTGTATTAAACAAATTACTTTTCCACAGGTTAAGCACTGTAAGAACAACCTTGAAAAGGATAAATATTACTTCTACACTAATGTTGGAGCCATTTACACTGTCCGCCTCACAGATCCCTAGAAGGTTAGAAATTCCTACACTTTATTCCCAAAAATAAATTCAGGAGCCCAATATCTTGGTATTTTATTTCTCGTGAAAGAGGAATGAAATTTGGAAGACTTTTTTACTACTCCTAAAGTTTACAGCTGAAAACAATAAACTCGCTAAATGCAGGTCACGTCTGGCTTTTTATTGATATTTTGCAAAGTTTTTCAATCCTGCTTCAGTTACCCCCCCCCCCCCTCCCACACACACACACCACCACCACCATCAAAAAAGAAAGATAAAGAAAAACACGTAAATTAACAACTGTTGGTAATTACGAGGCCAACAATTTTAAAATATTTTAAATTCCTATAGTAAAAAGGATATGGAAATAACGAACAGTATTCAATCTCAACGTCCATACACATATAACAAGAGTTCACATAACACGCCGTCTGGCTAACACGAGTTCACACAATATGCAATCTCGCTAACATGAGTTCGCACAACACACTATCACTCTAACACCAGTTCACACGACAAATTTTCAGGATAACAAGTTCACACAACACACTGTCAAGCTAACATAAATTCACACATCATGCTGTCTCACTAATAAGAGTTCACACAACACGCTGTCTCGCTAACATGAGTTTACACAACACGCAGTCTCGCTAACACGAGTTTACACAACACGCACTCCCACTAACACGAGTTTACACAACACGAAGTCTCGCTAATACGAGTTCAATCAACAATCTGTCTAGCTAACACAAGTTTACACAACAAACTGTCACACTTACACTTTATACACGATTTCAAACAACACGCTGTCCCGCTAACACGAGTTTACGCAACACATCGTCAAGCTAACAAGAATTCACACAACCCACTGTCAGACTAACACAATTAAGTTCACAAAACACACTGCCTAGCTAACACAAATTCATACAACACACTGTCTCGTTAACACAAGTTCACACAACACACTCACATTGCTGAGTTTAAAGTAAAGGTCTACCCTAATTTGAAGAGGTTTAACACTAATATATCTTTATAAGCAAAGAGCTTCAAATTTAAGACAAAAACATTTATGCAGTAATGTTCCTTAACATGCATCTGGTATATAAAGTGAACGAGACCTTAAAACCTCACAGTACATGTTTACTTAGCTAAGTAAAGGTCTAAATTGATGCTATTCAACAATATCAACAGTCTCGTTTAAAGTCATCATTTCGTAAATTCTATGGTCGATACAATGACCTTGTCAGCAAATACAATTTATCATTGAATGAAATGCTGTTTGACGTTTTTCATACCAATTGTTAGTCCATTATTTATACACTGAATTGACCACGGATTTTTTCCGTAATGTCCTGATTATGACAACGAGCACACGGCGGTTGTGGTCGGCAGGGGATGCTCACTCCTCCATGGCACCTGATCCCACCTCTGATGTTTCGGAGGTCCGTGTTTGCTCTGCTCTTATTTTGTATATTTGTTTAATGGACGTTGAGATTGAATATTGTTCGTTATTTCCATATCCTTCTTCCAACCAGTTTTAATTTTCCAGAGATGGTCACAGATTTTGTTGTAGGTGTTCTATTTAGCACTGCAGGTCTACTAAAAGTATGATATTTTGAAATGGCTGCAGCCATTCAGATGGCTGAAACATTTTGTTCCCGGACAGTTTAAAGGGATTTTGCAACATCTTTAGGGCTATTTTTCTTTTCATTCTCTCACCCTCTTCAAAAATGGCTTAAAGTAATTTTTAATGGACATGCTGAATCTTTGACTTTTCTGCTCGTTCTCGAGGGCCCAGCCCATACTCAGAGAACTTTTTTGTCCCTGATGTCTTCACAGCATTACATGATTCAGCTTAGTGTTGTTTTATTTTGGCGAATGATGGCACTTTTGTTTGTTGTGTTCTCCAACAAGCAAGTGATCGGTCAATTAAAATACTTCTTATCCTCTTCATTTTTGTCTGAGGTTATCGAATATAGTAACAGGTCAACTTGTGCAATACAATGCCTTATTTAGTTTGCATACTCGAACTTTTACGTTAAGATTAACACTGCAATAAATTTTATAGTCTTGAATATTTATAACATTTATTGCAAAATTCAATTGGCAAAAGTGCGCTCGCGGACTCTTTATCTTTTATCTCAAGCTCCCCAGGATATATCGTGTCGACGTAGGAATGGAAATTATCATTATTAATTGACAATACGTCGTCGATATATCTAAATGTCGAGTTGAAAGCCACAGCAAGTGCTCAAGAATGAGTGCACTTAAGTACGTCATTTGGAACCTTTTTGGCTACCCATTCTAAGCCTAACATTACAATATATCGCTAAATTAATCTATAATTAATATGCATGTATATGCTTTTGGTATTTATTTCTAGAATTTTTTGTCAAACATATTTTTATAATTACAAAAACATTGGATTTGTTAAAATAGAAGCGGCGAATCCGACGAACTATATTAGAAATTGGTATGGCCTTATTTCATTTTCAGCCGGGGCTTATTGCTCAAAGAGCAATTGCCGGCTTATGTGATCTTGTCAAGGCAGGATGTTAACCCCCTAGGCGCCATTTCAACGTTACGTGCAAAAATATAGTTACTCTCATGCGCTTTTGTGATAATAGAAACGCTAAATAAAGCAAAAAAAGAGAAGTTAAATTTATAATATAGAAAATAAACATTAGTAGTAATGACTTTGAAAACTTCAAAAATCAAAGAACATAGTTCATTAGCGTAAGGATTTTCGATAATCAGTGTTACCGTAGTTCTCTACACATACGAGGTAAAGCAGGAGAGGAAACCAGACTGGCCTGTTTGTTTTCATTCAGCTGCGGTACTAGATTAATTATGATTATGACAAAAGCGGACCGTGGGCCGGTATTTCAGATTGAAAAACTCATGCCAGTGTCTTATTTAAATTTATAGTTTTAAAATACTTTTTCATCAACATATAAAAGTGATTATGTAGGAAATTCATTCTACTCTGTAAATGAGCCCAGCTCTCTGTACTTCTGAGTACTTTGATTAAATGAAATGTTCACAAGAACCAAAAATGAATTAAACTGTATTTCATCTCCTTACATTTTCTTTCTTTCAGATGAATTCATCACTGTAGGACTGTTCCAAAACAGAAAGTGGAAATCTGATTACAGAATTTATAACTTTTAAGGTTCTTGATGTTCTCCCATAAATAAATTACAAAAAACAACATGGTAATGTATTTACTGCTGCAATTTGCCATGCCACCAAAGCCAAAGTTTAAGACTCGAAAAAGGCACCACCATACTACCAAATAAAATTACAAGAAACAAAACGACAGGAGAAGTGTTGCCAGATGATGATGAGACACTGCTGGTACATCTATTGCCACAACTTGCCCG
>NW_026931723.1:0-4973 GCF_032062105.1 Saccostrea cuccullata
AATCGGATAAAGGTAGGGGAGTGTGCAAAGGGGTTTCCCTGCCGACCAGTCACACCCGACGTGTGCTTTTTTTCATGATTTGGAAATAAAAAAAAAAACCCATGTCAATTTAATGTGTAAATAATATAAAATTAGTAACAATTAGTTTGAAAAACATCAGTCAGTATTTGACTCATATGATAAATTGTACATGTATTTGCTTACAAGGTTATTGTATAATCATAAAACTAACGAAATATCTTTTAAAAAAAACTGTGATTTCTTGTTTCATCAACTGTTGTTAATAATTAAACCCTTTGGAAATTGAACATACGTAGAGCATGCTCTTGCGTATAAATAACTGGATGTTAAACCCCGTATACAGGTGATCAAGGTATATTGCTGGATACGAAAGGGGAAAGTTGACATAAAAAGTTAAAGTCATCACATTTTCTGAGCTTTTTAATTACAATTACTTTTTTCAAGCAAAATATCCAAATATGAAACAGATATGTCAGACTCTGTGAAATTTTTATCTCAAACTCACTGGGATATATCGTATCACATAAGAATGGAAAAAAACACTAGAGCAAAGCTCGTTGCAAAGCAACGGTGGTTTGTCCTGTTTGACCGGAAGTAACTTTCATTTTAAAAAAAAATAACTAAATACAACCAAAAACTGTTTAAATCCTCCAAATCTATGTTAACTAATCAAAAATAAGCCATTTTTCCTACTTCCGGTTTGACCGGATGTGACGACGACGGACGTAAAATTAAATTTTATGCTCCCAGTGAAGATGTTACGCAAAAACTTTAAAAACAAAAAACGCGTTTCCGACTACTTCCGGTTTCCCGGGGAAGTGCGCCCGGACGTTTTTTCAACTTGAATAGATTAAGCTTGACATTTCGAAGAATTTGTTCTTTAGCGTATAACAAATTCTCATTACTTTTTGAGACATAAAGGAAAAACTTTGGCCCCTCTAGACCCTTTTTTTGGGGCCAGCCCTTTTCCCCATTCTTTGAAAGATCTTCTAATTCTGCACAAATTATGTTCTATATATTTTAACAAATTATTTTTAGTTTAAAAGATAAAAAGCAAAATATATAATTTTTGGTTCTTTTAAGCGTTTAATTTTTACCCCTATATAGCGCCTTTTGAATGAAATGAAAAACAAAAACCAATGTGCACAACTTCAATCCCTCTTTATCTTAAATCGTAGAATTTCTGCTCCAGCTTTAGCCGTCTCTGAGCCTTTTCTGGAAACGAAAGCATATAAATTTTTTTAAAGGGAAATAACTCAAAACCGGAAGTCTTTTTGAAATTTTAGACAGCATTCTGATAAGGGTTTTTTAACGTCTATAACCTCTGAAAATTTGAGCGAAATCCGTTGAGAAATAGTGAGATATGAGGCCTCAAATTGCGTCTAGGGAATAGAAGAAAAAAGAATAATAATCTACCTACAAATTTGAAGGGTTTGTTGGAAACAAAAAATTAAATTTAATTTTTAAAAAAAGATAATTATTAATTGACAATACGCCGTCGATTTATCTAAATGTTGAGTTGAAGGCCACAAAAATTTTTCCTTCACGAATAAGATTTTAGACGAATTCTGCTTCATATGAAAAAAAACAGGGTTTAATAACAGGGGGCAATTGGTACCCATGGGAATTAATAATTGTTGGAAGACCTGGTCTCCAAAAACCACATAGATATTGTCAATCAGAAACTTTAGCATCTTTTTTTCATGTCAACTTCAGAGTACTTGTGTGTAAAATCAGAATGTTTTTGGACAAAATAATTTTGCAAATGGCCAATTGCAATGACAGGATTAGTCAAATTTAAAAGAATTCCATTTTGATTGAAAAAGCAGTTGTTATTGAAATAAAAAAGCTTGGATTTAATTTATCGCGGGGAATGGTTGTGTAAAAAAGATGATTAGCCGTATGTTTTCATACCGTTTATCTTGGTACGATCTTGTGATTTCGATTTTTCCAAAAGTTCACTGGAATTTTTAAGTATCCTCATCTGATTTACACCACTTCTCGAATATTCTATTATTCCAAGCACATAATAACTGAATTTCTGAAGAAATATATTTGGGCTAAAATGTAACAAATGCTTTGAAGAATTTCACCACAAGCAATAGTCCTCAATAGTCTTGTTTCTTTACGGCTTCTTGAACAGTTCTTCAATTGAAAATTGTAAAGTTTACATTGTTGGATTCAAATATGTTATAAATGAAACGATTTTATTGTAAAACATTGCTCTGTTTTCTCAGATAAAGAGATTACCCAAATGCCTTTTGCTCTAATTTACAAAATTATTGGTTGGTTTTGGAATTCTTTGATGGCGTAATGAAATCTAAAATCAAACATCTTACATCGTTAACGTTGTTCATCTTGATCCTGGGTTCGTTTCTGGACTAGATTTAATGAAGAGCGTCTGTGTGAACTAGATTGTCTTCATTCTTCCTGGTTTTATTGCTCTTTATTTTGTTCCAAATAGCTATGCATCTTTTTGTCTCCTTGGATTCTTTTCTTCCATTTCAAAGACCGGTAGCTGCCCTTAACGATATCAAAATCTCCGTATAATTGATAGACGGAATCCAAAAAGATCGATGCTTTCAATGCTCCTTGCAGTCTTAAGAAATCTTCATCCTAACCAACACCACTGGCCACTTGAAGCCAAAGTGAAAACAAAATAAACTCACTCTTGGTCTGATCACGTGATTAAGGTTGTCATTCTTTATGTTCTGATAATCATCAGTTTGTAACATTAATATTGCCTTCAACTTTATCTAATTAATCTGTTTATCCTTATATTTTTGCTATAACAGACTATTTTAATTGAATCATTTTCATGAAGTATCTCGAAAATTAAAAAAAAAAATCTATAGAACAATTTGAATAACTGGTAAATGGGAAGGAACTGTGTTTCCTACTATGTTCTTTTTCACAGTTATTAGATATTTATGAACTTTTAAACGAATAAAAGAAAATAATTATTTATTACAGGTTAGATCAAATCAAGAAAATTGAAACAAACTTTTAAATTTCAAGCTCCATTTAATCTTATAGACCGTGAGATATAATCTCATGAGCAAATGGTCTTTGACGATGGAATACAGCTAAAGAAAGTGCACTTTTGATAATTATCCATCCAAATTTTCTTCTTTTAATTTCTATGTGGCGGTAGTCAGTCGAAGACCCTCACTGTGATCAGGAGGTCCTGTTTTGATTGACCAAGTCGATTTAAAAAGTAGACAACTAGTGTTCCTTCGCTTAGCGCTCGGTACTTTGAAGTGAAAGTTGCGGGTCCTTCGGTTGAAGCCGACAGGTAATGACAAGATAAAGATCCCTCACTGCACAATAGCTCTAAATGCTGAGTAAAAATCTGAAGCCCTTCACCGGTACAAAATGTATGGCGAGGTCTCCATATGAGTGAAGGATTTTCAATTGGACTTATAAAATAACGTACAAGTAATCATTTATCATCTTTTTTTTTATAGATATTGCATAAAAATATTCGAGGACAGGATGTTGCTAGTTCAAACAGGATTTTTATTCAAATTTCACACGGCTTGTCTCAGTACAGTATATGATGAAATCTAAGGACTTTGCACATAAACTAAACTTTAGGGATTCTTTACGTATTATCAAATCAGGGATTATTTCAAACCATGAACTACTTTTAAAAATTTGAAAAGGAACACAATAAACAAATTTTGCAGAGGCAACTAAGGATGAAAAAAGGGAAAACAAGTTTTCCTCATCCAGTAGTTAAATTGCAACACCCCAAAGGTCCAATGCAAAAATCTTTTAGAATTAGCATTCAGACTTTATTTTTTTTGTGATATTGTACCAAGAACTTATCTTTAAATTTCAGGTTTATCGGTGCAAATGATTCTTTTGCCAAAATTTCTATGTCATACATTACACGTTTTTGAATAGTTTATAGTTACTTCAAATTTTCTAATAATTGTATCTCTTTGTAGACACGACAAGATCTCTTATTGATTCTCGGTCACTCACCGAGGAGACAGCTAGAGCGGTGCTAACTTTCTTCCGGGCCAATTTTTGGTATAGGTTTCTGATAATTACGAAGATCAATCACTAAATGACGGATTCTTCGGCGAAGTGATTTTTCCAAAAACCAGCAGACTGTGGCATGTATCCTTACTCGTCGTCAGCAGAAAGGCTACTCCCGAGGAGCTAGAAGGCGGTATGCCGAGTCCTGACGGAAGACATGATTGTTCTTCTCCACGTGGACCCTAAGATGGCAATATTACTTTTTACGTCCTCCGTGTAAAATCGCAAACCAATCAAACATAATAAAATGGTTTCTGACTGAAAAAGTTTATACTCAGGATACATCATTGTTAAAGTTTTACCCCGCTAGTACTTTGCGATGTAAAGGATGGCGTGATGTCATTTGGGTGACGTAATATCAGACAGTGTGTCGTATTTGAATTTCGTTATTCACAGCGCACGTCGTGATGGTATTTTGCCAAGTGCTTTTCGGAAAACCTGTTTTGACGAATCTCTTTTTTACCTGACAAAAAGGGGAAACGTTTTTATGGTAAATTTGTTCCCCCAAACGAAGTTGGGGAACTTGTTTTTTCTGTTTCTTATTATTATGTTCCCCAAACGAAGTTGGGGAAAAATTTTTTTTACTCTGTTTCTTATTTTTATTATTATTATGTTCCCCAAACGATTGGAACGTTTTTTTCTGTTTCTTATTATTATTATTATTTTTTTTTTTATTTCTTCTCCGGTACTTTTTTTTTCCGATTTCAGAAACTGTTACCCCAAATGAGCTAAAACCTTTTTAGGGTTAATAGGTGTGTAGTGTTGTGCGGAACGAAGGTCATTTTGCGCGCATACGCATGCACGTCGTGGGGTGAAATGAGTGAATTGACTGATATATTTAATGTGGATGGAACTTCTATATTTTTTGATGAAATGTTTTGAAACTCATTTTAAAAATATAAGGA
>NW_026931724.1:0-5034 GCF_032062105.1 Saccostrea cuccullata
TATATTTGGGCTTGTCACTTTTTACTCGGGGATAGTAACTTTATTGCCACCAAGCTGTGGATAAGTACTTGATTTCCTTTATTGCACAGCGATGACTATGATTTAATAGCACAAAAGGCTTATGGGTTGATGTATGTGAATTTATATGATTGATGCTTACTTGTGATTTTAGGATAACCGGAGATAATGATTCCTTTTTTCCATTGATATTTCATAAATATTTTCCTAAGTATTATGTTACAATAAATTGGTTTAGATTTTTTTTTTTTAAAGTAATCAATAATTGCAATGGAAATTAAAACCATAATCATGTTCATTGAGGATTTTTCAAGGATTTTCAATATGTAACAGGTCAAACATGAACTTCAATTGTGAACATTGCTGAGAACACACTCATCAGAAGATGACCCTCAGAAATAGGATAATTGTAAGTAATCAGTAAAATAATCAAGAATACTTCATGCCAACCATAAGATTTTTAAGGACATTTTCGCCTCTTAAATCAGAAGAAATAGAGGGAAAAACTTGTACATACTACATGGGTACATCCCCCCCCCGAACACTCAACATGCTCATAGTCATACGTGTATCACCCATTGTTTACACATGTATCATGGAGATTTAATGTATTGATTTATATAATTTATTTATTCGGAATCGTAAATGTATAATTTGATTAAGAAGCAATTATGTAGATGTACATGATCCACTGTGGTTTATTTTCAATACACAAAAATTATTCCGCAAATGGAAATTGGAACGGTATTCAATCGGGGTCAAGGTTGAAGTGAAAGTAGACTTAGCAGAAAGTTATCAAAACTGTGCAGTGTTTAGCAGTATATAGGTGATGAGCATTTGTATTTTACACAGGAGGTAAGAGGTATACCTAGTCGAATCTCGTAAATAACAATTAAATGTTTTTGGAACATGTCGATGATCGGCATGTCACGTACATGACAAACATCATTTCAGATCAGTTGTGCGGTGAAGCTGGTTACAGTTGTCTGGGAGTTAAACGATGTGTGTGAACATGCACATTAACTGATTTTTCTCATATTTTTTAGCAATTTCATTACATGTATTTGTTGAATGTACAATTATTGTCAGTAAAACATGATTTTTACCTATTCTGCTGAATTAACTTACAATGTAATTACCAATGTTAACATTGTGATTTCAGGTGGGAGCAAATTAATCATTTTTTAAATTAATTAATTTCAAGTAATGGGCATAAAAGGAATATGGTAAAATTGTACGTGTTGAATGTCTGTGTGTCTGTCTGTCTGCAAATGTGATATTGTGGCATTTATTATATTGATTTTTTTTTAGGTTCATGGTGATTGGTACAGGAAAAACATGAGGTCCATGCAGATGGTGTTTAAAACTATTGGCCAGCAAATGCACACCCATTTGAATACATCTTGAAACAGCACCAGCAAAATGTGACAGTCGGCAAAATGTGTAAGTTAAAGTTTTCTAAAAAAAAATTCATTGAAGTGGGGGATGGGTGGGGTGAGGAAATTAATTTACATATTTAATAGGTGATCAGAATGTGAAAGTATTTAGCTATAACTAATCTGTATACGCACTGCTATATACATTTTGCACTTATATAGATTTTTTTCTTATTTAAGAATTTCAAATTAATTAGATCTACATCTTTGTTTTGTAAATTATGCATTATTAAGATTACACGGATATAAAAATTGAAGTCTCATGAATATTTGACAGTCGACATTATGCGATTTGTCAGGAAATTCAAAACTTTGTCTCATTTTCCTACAAATTACAAAATTGTTACCATGGAAACAAAACAACTTTAGTGGATTATTTATTTAATCTGCAAAACCACATTTTTTTTTATTTTTTAAAGTTAATCATAGTATATAAGCACTGATTTTGTCTTATATGAAAAGTACAGGAACAGTAATGATACACATGTATTGAGCTATCCATTAGGCCAAAATAAAAAATACCTTTGTTTCCCCTAACGCGACCGACCAAATTAAATTGCACCGACTGAAAAGATTTTTTAAGTAAGATGATTCAATTTTTTTTTTATTGTTAACCAAGTGTTATAAAATACAGTTTCATCAAAATCAGTTTTTATCAGAACGGTCGACATTTTCTACTGTGATTTTAAAGCATTTGTTGGAAACAAAATGACGTCCAGATATGATTACAGGGCATTATCTCTTCATAAAGCAATGGAGACGTCTCAATATTATGCTTTTAGCTAATTGGAATTCTTCATTCTTTAAACAATTCGATAATAAAATTTACCATGGCTAATTAAGAGTGTTTCGGAGGTGTCTTGGTGTCTCCATGTGAGTGAATAAATTTTCGAAAGGGATGTAAAACAACAAACAAACAAACAAGTGAATTTAAGGTACGTAATACATGGTAAGGCCTGCTTCATGAGTAGATGAGGGGCCCACCTAGTGATCAAACCAATTCATCTATGTTCCTATGTTTACTATATGTCATTATGGAACCATAGGAGTTGTTGTAAATATGTCTGTATATTCATCCTGATTATTATAATATTTAGATGTCCTTCCTTCATGCCTTTATTTAATGGTTAAACTTCGTGACTATGACATTATATATAGCATTTTTATCATTGGTAGATTCTGTTTGGTTCTATTGAAAATTGTTAACATATATACTCTTTCCAAATAGTTTTGAAATCATGATTCAGCTTCCTGAGACGTTCAGTGTATTTTTCTTTAATTAGACCTTCGAGGATTGGTTGTTTCTTTGCTTTTAATCCCTTCGCGATTTTTTGGACGACATTTAAACATTTCCCCATTGCTCCAAATTAAAACGCACTCATTTTGCCATTTAGCAGTGGGGGGTCTTTTTTGAGCAAGCACCTTCTGCGACATTGGACATATGTTTTTATGGTCCCCTTTGAAGGACCGTTTTCAATGTTACTCATTGGGATTTTAACCTGCAATCAAAATTGGCCACTTTCTTCTTAACTCCTACGCAAAATGGTCCTGAACCACTGCAAATCTCATCGTCCTCAAAAAAGGACTTTGATCGTCTCTAAGATCTGAAGGCAGATGGAAGGTTTGAAAAATATATTCGTATGTATGGTCTTTGCATATTTGAGAATCTTGTCTATTTTATTCAATTCATATATATGTAATGGTTGGATATTTCAGAAGTTCAACTAAATAAAAGTTGTGAATTAATTAATCATAAATTTTGCTTTTAAACGGCATATGTACGATAGGCCTACTTAGCATTTTGTTCACAAATCGCTTACTTTTGTGCTTTTCTTACTTATAAATGTAATTTTCCATTAAATTTTAGAATTTATTTTCAAAGATGCTGTCAGAAAATAAAATTGTTTACCTACCTACCGACCCAACTTGAGAATTTAGGGTCGGGTTAGGAGAAACAAAGATATTTTTAATTCCGGCCTTATTATGATGTCATTGTGACGTCAGATGAGTAAATTTGCGTTGGTATAAAAATTGCTTTGAAACAAATGATTCTATATAGGATTATAAAGGCTTATAACTTTTTTATTTATAGACCAAATTTCATGAATGATACATCAATGGACAGGAAATAATCAATTCTTTTTTATTTTACTACTATCGGGGTATTTGTTAACTTCATTTTTTTGTCATTTCTGGAGAAACTATGAATTAGAAGGTGAAAAGTGGTCATAGTTTGTGCAGAAATACATTAATTTTTTAAAATAAGTGAAATTGACCCAATTAAGTGCTTGATTATGATTTGACTATATGTATTTAAAGTTATGAAGTTGATTAAGAATGGTATTAATGTGTTAATAGGCTAAAATTTGACTTAAAACTTGGGTGCAGTTTTGGCTAGATTGAAGCATTTTTTAAGGATATTACACATAGACCTGTAAAATCTTTATTAATTGTTGAATTTTCATGAAATTTGGCATGATATCTCTACTTATGCTCTAGATTGACAAACAGTGTGAAATATTGTAAAATAAAAAAAAATGCTACTAGGCAACCAACCTTTAACGGCAGGAAAGCTTTTGGTATGTGCAATACGGCTACATAAAACCTCTTTAGTATTCATGTTGAGTTTGAGAAAGTACCTTAGTATTTTTTCTAGTGTTTGCCAACATTTTCATGCACACTGTTTGCTTGTTTGTACTATCATTTTATTTTGTATTCTTCAGATGCACTTTACCTTTGCCAGTTTTGAATCATTTGTTTTAAGGGCATCTGAGGGTTGGTTCCAGAACTTAATTAATTGTAAAGTAAATACCGTGGTACTATTCGGTCATAGGTTATGTTAATATGTGTATAACATTTTGTTCTGATAGAGGTATATGAATACGTGTATAACATTTTGTTCTGATAGAGGTGGCATACAGGAAAAGAAACAATACTAGATATTACTTCAAAGGAATAAAATAGCTTCATCTTGCAATTGTAGGTGTATTTTATTTAAGGATCACTACTTCATGTCTGATGTGGTGAAAGTTATTTATATTCTGTTTGACTGTAATTTTTCATATTTTCAACTTCTACCCAGCTTAGTCAATTTTAATTAAATTTTGTGCAAAGCATACCCCAGGAAGGGGGGGGGGGGTGGAGTGTCAAATGTGTCTCTGTCCCTGTCAATATAATTTCAAAGCAGTTAGTAAGGTTTGGGTCAATTTTAAATCCTCTTTAGCAGAACCATTGGGCTAAAACAATACTAATGTGAAAGCTATATCATTAAGTGTAGAGATGTTTTTGAAGATTATGTACCCCTAATGTACTGATAGTGTTACATTAAAATTTGCATGGAATAGGTGTAAAATCTTTTTAAAATCTCCTTCTTAACAATCAGAAACTAACAAATTGTCTAATTAATATGCAACATCTTTTTGTGTGTTGAATGATGATTCCATTTTGATAAAATTATGGCAGATGGGGGGTAGGATGAAAATGCAGTTAGACATAGAAGAGACAAAAAAGAGTTGATAGAATTTAGTTTTTTTTTCCATTTTATTTATCAATACATATTTCTGAAATACATAATTCTGAA
>NW_026931725.1:0-4934 GCF_032062105.1 Saccostrea cuccullata
AAACAATCAAGAAAATGAAACATTTCCATTAATTGACCGAAACAATGTATTTCAATGAAATCATTTGTAGCAAAGAACAGACCATTGTTATTAATTTTTCTTGGCGGATATTTCTGATGACATACATTATTAGACGTTTGGTTAGAGATACATATATTAAACCCCGAAAAGAAAAAATAAAACACTATTTTCAATCTTGGACGGACATTTTGTAGGGGCGGCATAAGTTACAATTTTGGATGATCGGCGGACACTTCGTGGCGGCGGAAATAGTTTACATTTTTTAGGGAAAAAGGGCGGACATTTCTTGGCGGCGGACCTAATATTTCTATTTTTTCGGGAAAAGGCGGACATTTCGTGGCGGCGGACATAGTGTTACGATTTTTCCGAAAAAGAGGGGGAATTTCGTGGGGGGACATAGTGTGACAATTTTTCTGAAAAAGAGGCGGACATTTCGGACGGCGGACATAACGTGACATTTTTCTGAAAAAATGGCGGACATTTCGTGACGGCGGACATAATGTGACGGCGGACAAAACGTACTCAACAACAATCTACACTACACTAGGATGCTTTCACATAAGTTTCAGCTTTTCTGGCCCAGTGGTTCTTGAGAAAAATATTTTTTAATGACCCAACCCTATTTTTGTCTTTTCTCTGATCATTCCCCCTTGCAAGGGGATATGTCCCTTCATTTTTACAATTTAAATTCCCCTCTACCCAAGGATGCTTTGTACCAAGCTTGGTCAAAATTGGCCCAGAGGTTCTTGAGAAGAAGCTTGAAAATGTGAAAAGTTTACAGACGGACAGACAGAGAGAAGACAGACAGACGGACGGACGACGGACAAAATGTGATCAGAAAAGCTCACTTGAGCCTTCGGCTCAGGTGAGCTAATCATCTTTACAGATTGTGAAATATTCAAGTCACCTTTTTCTTTGCTTTTCTTTTCTCTAATCTTCTTTTTTCTTTCTCCTCCTCAGATATTAATTCTTCTGCATTTCTATTTATTTCCTGAAAGAATGTTTCACCTTCATTAACAAAAAGTCAAGAGAGCAACAAATTCCAGCCAAAATTATTCTTACAGTGTATATGATTGTTTCTCATTTTAAATAAAAAAAAATTTTTTAGAAGAAAATGCTATTATTTTCTCAAGGATAGTCAATCTTTTAAATCTTTGTCAGGGCCAACAACTTGAACTTACAGTCAGCGCTTACTTTAATCAATGATAAGTCTTTTCACCTTCAAATCAGAAGTGTTAAAATATCCAACAAGTGCTCGATGAAAACTAATTACAAAATCTGAATTCTACAGTTATTAAGACTTCTCAATATTACTTACATCTACTGTTAATGAGATTCACCGCCTAAAACAAAAGAAAGAATGTATCAATGTTTGATTTTGCATACAATTTCTAGACTCTAAAATACTGATTTGGTTACATTATATTTTCCAATCCACCAAGGGATTCCGTGTTGTCATAAAAATGAAGTTTCACCTGATTTAGATTTTCTTATTGTTTAACGTCCCTCTGAATAAAAATGTGTTAATTGATCTTCATCTGAATCAATATCATCCGGTGAAGGGCTTCATCAGATGAGTCATCTGAGCCATTATAAGAATCTGGAAGACAAAGCACAGAGTAATGGAATGTACCATACGTACTGTACAAAAACCTTAATCACTAACACACGGGACCTATACATATTTTAAGGTCATATCCAGTAAGTTCCCGTGACTTTCACTTCTAGTGCCGAGCGGAGGGGGAAGGAACAGTGCACAAACTTTGTTTACATTTTCAAGGTATGACGCAGCGCCGGGAACGCAATTCTTTTAATACGTTCTATTTCCACTATTGAAGAGTTATAGTTCTTACTAGGCTCCGTGAAAAAGTAAAAAAATGTACAAATTTACCGGGATTTCTGGGACAAATGCAACATGAACATTTTAATAATCGTTGAATGTCGATGAAAAAATTCTAACTGAATGCATTTATATTGTTGTGGATTATATTTAAATCAAGAGTAGAGATGGCAACGATATTAATTTACATCTATTGGTGACGTAAGTATCTAGAGTTATGAAATGTAGTCAATACGCATACCTCGGAAATGTCGTATTTTTATTAATAGAAGTAGAGTTAGTATTTTTTGCACATAAGTGCAACAATCTTCTATCTTTAGTTAAAATGATAAATGCACTTAACATTTGAAACTGGATTGATACTGGCATGTTTTGGGAGCTGTGATTTGTCCCAGTCAGACTTGACCAACGCGCCTCTAATTCTGAACACTTCACTAATGGCAATTCGTATTAATAAACAACTGGAAACCAACAATTATTCATAGTCATTAGACAGGAATTACTTGTGACAAACTTAATACAGTGGAGCCTCATTTATCTGAACGCTTTGGTTCTTAGTCAATTTGTCAGTATGAATGAAGCAGGACACAACGTCCCGATACTTGAATTACCAGTTAAAAAAGACAAAAAACGTTTTAAAAAAATTCTGTTCCACATACTGAAGCGTCCGGTTATCTGGCATCCAGATATCTGAAGGTCCACTGTAACTTTAATTATTAATATTTCTTGTCACAAATCAATTATTTACCTGCAGTTTGTAGCTTTGGAAAAAATATTTGCTCAGATTCAAAACTGAAGAATCATGAAAATAACAGTTGGTTTGAAATACTTTAAGCAAACATTGGATCTTAGTCGACCGATGTACCAACACTGTTCACCAATGTATGAGCGATGTAATATACATCGACCATTTACCTGGAACATCGTTTTATGATTAGCAATGCATCGCAACCACGTCATTTTTCTCATAAAACGCACTGGTTGTCCCATTGCATACCTCATTGCTGGATAATGTGATCGATATTAAAGGACTACTTGGCAGATGTTGGGGCATCGTTAACACCACGGATTACTACCGATTACCACCGGTATACGGCTACCGACCGGGAAATGTGACCTAGGCATTACTTACTGTGTACTCTTAAGGGAACAACATTATTTGTGACTGTTTGATTCAATGGTTGCTAACTGCGTTTTACTGTTGACACAAAACAGTTGCACAAGAACCTATCTTTGTCTGTTCTTTCTGTTTTTCTAATTTCTTTTTCTCTCTCCTCCTCTGGAATTTGGAATTAATACAGAGATAAAAAGTACAGAGATCAATCTAAAAATAAACGTTTAAATGCTATAAGTTTTATCTCTATTCCATTCATAAAATCTCAGTTGTTCAGAAAAAAAAGCTCTGACATATGAATGCCAAACAATTAAATTTCTAATAATCTTGCTAAGGGTTACCCATTCTCAAGTTTACAATGTCATCTTTACAGATTTTAAAATTTCAAGTCACCTTTACCTTTGCTTCTCTTTTTCTAATTCTCCTCCGATTTTAATTCTTCTGCTTTTCTATCTATTTCCCGAAAGAATTTTTTACCTTCATTAACAGAAAGTCATGAGAGCAGGAAATTCCAGCAAAACTTGTTCCTACATGATTTTTCTATTAAAATAAAGATATATTAGAATGTTCTTATTTTTTCGGGGCTTGTGAATCTTTGTCCGGGTCACATCGACTGACAGTCAGCCCTTACATGTATTTTCATTAATGATAAGTCTCTTCACCTTTAATCATAAGAGATAAGGCGGAATAGTTATACATTTGGTCTCTTCTTGGGCGTGGAAGGCCTTCGGCTCTAAGCTTGCTGTTTTTCCACCATTTTGTTAAAGTAGTGAGTACCTGCTAACTGTACACCCTTTCTCCACCATTTTGTTGAAGTAACGAGTACCTACTAACTATGCACACTTTCTCCTACCATATGCATTTGGTTGAAGTTGCGAGTACCAGTCAGGAAACACTCACTTATAGCAAACATGCTAACTGTAAACATTGATTTAGTTGACCTTGAATTTGTCTCTATCACCATCCTTGTAATGGAGTTTTATGAAGAGACGTACTTTTACAATTGACAACTGACTTTTACAACTTTAACATAGACAAACTCCAATCACTAAAATGTAAAAGTCAGCTGTCAAATGTAAAAGTAAGTCTCTTCATAAAACTCCAGTAGGGTCTACGTCAATCTTTGTAAAAGTATGAGATTTTCATCGTATTGTATGGAAATTCTTGGCTCAATACACAGCCCTTTTAGTCTCCATCCCTATTTGTATCATCCATAAAAGTTTAATCAGAGCCAGTCACATAATTAAAGAGCTATTACCGAAAAACAATCATCTCGAAAATGTATGTGTCAGAACCAAAATTGAAAGCAAGTCTGATAGTGTCCATCCCTAGAGACTTCATCCAAGCTTGTTTTGGTCAGGATGGACTAACATTCACTTAACGAGAAATAAACTTTTAAAATACTTAAACTTTAACTGGGACACCAAAGCTAAATGAGTCTAATGGGTAGAATCAAATTGATTACATTGTGTTGAGGTGAGATAAATTAAACTCCTGGTGCACTTGTGCTCTTGCAATTGTCTAAATGGGCAACATAGCATTAAATAAACAAGCCAAAAATAAAAAGTTTCATATATTTATCAACATATTTTATTTTTCTCACTTTACTTTATAAAAGTTTGATCCACATTTTTAAAAAATAAAAATGGTTTCCATTACCAGTTTGAACTTAATTAGTATTTCATGGAAGATGTCCACTTTGAGAAATAAATATTTTACACATACATCTCTCATAAAAACACCTGCACCTTTGTACAACTAATAACAAACAAATATTAACAAAGTTCAAACACTCTTACATGTCACATATTTTAACAAATTTTGGCCAAGTCAAACAATTATTTTGAAAATTTGAAAAAGCATAATAAATTGATATCCAATCTTTTGAACTACCTTTCATGCTAAGATTCTTAATACTTCACAATATCTGAAATTCTTTTATTTTTTTAACAATTTCAA